>NW_007377478.1:31447-60198 GCF_000475195.1 Diaphorina citri | reverse complement strand
TATACTTAGCAGTTTCACTGTTTTCCGGGAAATACCTGAATGTAATAGAAGGTACAGATTCCTGGAAGTTCATGTTTGTGTCAGGACAGCGAGCGTAGTATAATTACTGTTACACGCTCATTAAATTGGATGTTGACATACTTTACATGATTTCATTTAGGTAATAGGTAGGTACATTACTTGAAATGTATGTACCTTCCTTGGTGGTGTAGTGCTTAACCTAACCGGGCTGGTAAACAGAAGATTGTGGGTTCAATCCCAGATGAGGTTTGGAATTTTGTCCTCAATATAATGGGTTTGTGGATTTGCGAACATTACCTACGTCTTTTCCTACCTCCCCCCCTCTCTCTCTCTCTCTCTCTCTCTCTCTCTCTCTCTCTCTCTTCTACATTCTCTACTCTACCTTCTTACAAACCTCTGTGGGTCTGTGGGTGTAGGATTGAGTTCCTACAATTCACTAAATAACTAGCACATAATTGTAATAGAATAGAATAGAATAGAATAGAATAGAATAAAGTTTAATGTAATAGTATGTTACACATAATTGTTATAATCCAAGTATACTCGTAATATTTCGATATCTATGTTACAAAATTGTATACGTATACAAGTCGTATAGAAAAAAGTCATTTGTAACAAGTGACCTTTAACGAGGGATGCTACAATCCGTTTGATAACCGGGACAAGAACAAGGTGAAGGACGGGGGAGATGTGGAGGTGAAAGAGTTGGAGAGTCAGAGGAGCAACCTCCAGGATATCATCTCCAATTATCCCCTGGGATCGGCAGGAGCTAGCAGCAATGTGCAGGATGATATGGATGATGAATACAGTCCTTCCAGTCTAGGTAAGAAATGTTACCCGTGCGATGCTGAGAGTTTGCTGTCATTTCTATTGTTCTCTGTGGTCCGAAACCAAACCTCTTCGTATCCAATTATCTAAATAGTTTACATTAAGGCTTGTTTTCACTTTGTTCATAATTGTATGCCGAAAAAAAAGGCATGGGTTCTAAAGACTACTCAGCAGTTTTTTTTTTCAATCTATCAAAATTTCAAGATTGCAAAAATTCGTCAAAATAGCTATTTTTTTGGGTGTTTGGAGCTGCCTCACAATGCATGATTAAGGACTTACGCTGTATGTCACCCTGGGACATTTATATTTTCCCGGTCAAAGGGGAAAGTATATTGAATACTTTCAATGACCAGGCGAGAAACTTGGTTGGAAAACCTGAACACACCTTGACGGACTCGACCCCGTGACAAACTCTCAACTTGACCCCTCGTCCTGTACTAGAAAGCCCCCATCATGGCCCCGTTGCGTTGTTGTAATGTCCCCACAGAAATAATTTCACATAATCTTCGACTGTTAATGTTACACTGCACTTTTCGAGTTCAACATGTATTATCGAAAAAGAAAAGTTCACTTTTGGCAGAATTTTTCTTGTGAAAGAAATAAGATACGTATAGGAACTAAACCTATACTAAACCATAGGAAATCCACGATGGCGCGCCATCAGAATCGAAATCCTAGTTTATTCGCAGGGACGCTGGGAACAACGCGACTTTTGTGACGAGCATTTATGCTTGACACAAATAAAAAGTCCGTCACGTCACCTCTTATTATTTACTCAAGTCTCCGTCCATGGGCTGGGTACACTTATAATAAATATACTCACAAATAACGTACAGCATCTACTGCACCTATCTATTTTATTTGACAATAATTTATCTCCATCAATATGTAGGTTAAACTCTCGTATCTAACTTGCAGTTTTGTTACAACGCTAGGTACGCTTAACTGGGTCACTTCTAATGTTCACAGACTTGGGTATTAAACTATACGACATATCTTATATCAGTACAAATAGATACTTATGCTTTTGTTTTTTTAGATAGATACATTATTGTTTTTGTTTTCTGGAAATTTAATGCGAAATGTTTGTCTAGTAAGTCGAGTGGAAAACGAATTATTTTTATGGCGAAAATTCGTTCTGGTCAATAAGATGTATGGTTTCATGTAAATTCTAGGTACTACCTACATATTATATTACTAGGTTAAGAGGTTGCCCTGTGAAAGGGAATATGGAGGAGGGTAGCTTTTAAACCTGATTTTCAGGAGCAATTTAAATTTTCAAATTTGAAAATAAATCTTGAAAAGATTCCTGAAAATAAATTCCAACAAAAAATTTCATTTCCACCGACGTCATCCCGTCATGTTTGCAGGCAAAAGCATCAAAGACCTGGTCAGCAAAGACAACATGGACGAGAACGTGCAAATCAACGACAAGCCCCTGTGGAAGCAGAACGACCGCAGTTGGATCTCGAGTCTGTACAAGCGAGCGCCCTCACCGTCAATTTCTTCAGTCATGTCGTCTATATCTTCAGTCGTGTCTTCCGTCGAGGCACAATCAGTCGCGTCTTCGGTCGAGGCACAAGCGAGCAATAACGTCCCCCCCGCCAAAGATCCTAACGAGGCGCCTCAGCCGATCGCCACAACCGTGCGGGCGGTTCTGTCCGGCGAAGAGACGTCGGCGGGAGAGGACAAGACTTCTAGTAGTAGTAACCGGACTGACAAGGCGCATCCCCGGCGGGATGTGTACGAGACTATCAAGGAGATGCTGAATGAGGAGGACAAGTTCCATCAGGTAAGGAGATTTGATTATTTTAGTGGGACGTAGGAGTAGTCTGAGTAGTTGAGAATGGGGTCAATGGAGTTTTCTTCCCTTCAACCTGGATTCAAGCATTCGTAAAATTATAAAACCTTCCGTCTCTTAAGGTGAAAATCTCAAATTAGGTACCGACGTCAGATTCGTAGAAAAACATAACCCATCCTTTAGGGCTGTCGAAGCCGACACCTAAGTCTCGGAGTGGACTTTTTGTGTATAACTGACATTAAAAGATCTACTCTTAATTCTTATCCTATCTACCCAACAATACCAACAAATAAAACTACAACGAAACCATATCACATCACCAAGTCATGGTGGCTTGCTTGTAAAGGTCTCTGTTTCCTAATCCAAGGGTCTCGGGTTCAATCCCCAGCTATGTCCAACTGATGAGTCCAAATAAGGACGAAACACCTGTCTTGGGCTGCTTAGTGATTTGGTCTGGTTTCGTTGTATAACTCATGTAGTGATTTAAAGGATAAATATTAAAAAAAATAACAATAATAATAACTGTTACAATCCTACATACAGTTCATAAAAAAAAACTTTCAATATTTATACTTATATAATAATAAAATTATTATAAAATAAATTATCCTCCTTTCTCGAGCTGCTTTCCTTTAAGTAGGTACTCAGAGTATGCAGATAGATACGTTTATTCAAAAAGCTCAAGGAGCGGAAAAAAATTCTGCTCGAAGGCGAAAAACGAAGGAGAGGGAGAAGAATAAGGCCCGTATCACATTGGAAGTGTAGTCGCGCAATTTTGGGTTGAGTTTTACCACCGTGGATTGTCTCGTAATTGAGTTCAATCCGAGGTTGACCTGGGTATTAATTTAGGTATAGGGAAACACTCGTTTTATATCAATCCCGAGATGGTAAACCCCAGCATTAGTAGTCGATTGAAAATCCGAACCTATGAAAATGATTGTGACTTCTCACACTGGGGTCGTGGGACTTGAGTCTTCTAGTCTAGAGTGTGAGAGGCCTCTATCATTTCCTTAGATTTGGATTTTCAGGCGACTTGGTACGCGCTACGTAAAAGTCTACGCCTCCACTGTTAGACGTTCCTAATTTCTTGGAAAACTTATCCCCAGCACAAAAATAGAGTTGGAGTTCGGGGAAAATTCGAATTTTCCACGCGATTCGACACGAACCAGGTACTTTTCAATTAAGACATCCTAAAAATAACCTTTTAATGGACGGTATACGGTAATCAACAAGAATTTGTCGACATCACGCGAGACTTTCAGGTGGCCGTTACAGCTTTCAAGGCCTTTCGGTCTGTGGGGGACATTTTCACGTTTGTCGTTTTAACATTAGTCGATTGTGCCTTCGTTACCTGGTTTCGTACTTGAAATCTTTGTAGTATGGGTCTGATACAGCTTCCCTCAACCCTTGATTCAGTCTCTTCCCTTTACCCTTGATATGTTTAGGTCACTTTTTCCGGGTTTATTGACTTGAAAGCCAACTTCGTCTTAGGGTGCGTCTGAATCTAAATTTGAGTACCTCATTGTAAAGGAAATTATTGGTTGGAAAATGCTTTATATTTTGGACATGTTTCATTGGATGTCGATCGACTGTAGTTCGACCTGTTTCTAGTTTTTTGTCCCTCTTTTTTATTTTTTAATATTTATTCCCTCGGTACTTTGTGTTTTTCCCCCTGTTAATATACAAAGAGAGTTTTTTTCCGGCGGTTTCTGCTGATTGCATGCTTTGGCCATGGGAGTGAAAGTGTTGGTGTTTGAAGTGTCTAAAAACCCAGGGACGTAGATTTTGATTAGGTAGAGGAGTATAGGTATTTAATTATCTGTTATCGTCTTTAATTTTATCTGTTGACGTGGTTTTCCATCTTGTCAATCAATTTTCAAAAGCTACGTACCTAGGTACTTACTATCTGTAATTAAACTGCTGAACTCAATAAAAAGAGTAGGTACCTAATAAGGTACCTATTAATTTAGAGCAATGATTTAAATCGTTTAATCCAAGTCAGCCTCTAATCCTAGTAATACGTTTACATCCCAACCTCTATAAAAAAAAAAAAAAAAAAAAAAAATCAAAACCTTTTATATTTCTTTTTTTAACCCTACTAAAATTCAAAAAAAAAAAAAAAAAAAAAAAATCATAACCTCTATATATTTCCTCTTTGAACCTCTATAAATCTCATCCATTAACTCTATTGTAAACCTCTATGAATTTCTTTCATAACCTCTATTAATTTATTCCGCCCTCTATAAACCTCCATAAATTTTATGTATAAATTTCCCGACTGAAATCGTTCCTGTTGTGACCCTGGAACTCGGGAGGGATGCCAAACTTTTTTCCTCAATTATTCCTAACCTAAGTACCCACCTACCAACCACCCACTTACCCATCTACCCATTCACCTACCCACCCCTAACCCATTTTGGTGAATATGAAATGAGCTCGGTAACTTTTCGGTCACATCGCTCTCAATATTTGATTGTTTTGCCGAAAACGTTTGCTTGGGGTCGTAAATTTCGGCGTAAACTGGATGTGTACATTGGGTGACCAGATTTCATCCCCCCCCCCAGAGAAGTAAATGTACCTTTAACATTTAACATGCTTTGGGAGGAGAAAATCCTATTTATTCCTGTTTATTTGTTGGAATAACGATCTTTGTAACCGGATTTAGAAAGTAGTTGTTAAAACGCATTGACGAAAAAATAAAAATCAAAACAAACAAACTTTTTAAATTACCTATTATGTCCACCTACGGAAGGTGTTCAGTGTTCACTTTTAGAACAACAAAGGGATTGGGTGATGTTTTCAGTGACGGTGATATTTTCCAGGGATTAGTGATATTGAACAAATGAAGAAGAAAAAGGATGAATCAGAAAGGAAAAAGAAGTATAAAAGAAATAGAAGAAGAGAGGAAAGGCATCACTAAAGGAAAAAGTGAAAAAGAATATGACTGGATTAGTGATATTGAACAAATGAAGAAGAAAAGGGATGAATCAGAAAGGAAAAAGAAGTATAAAAGAAATAGAAGAAGAGAGGAAAGGCATCACTAAAGGAAAAAGTGAAAAAGAATATGAGGTAGAGAGGAGGAAGTAAACAAGTTAGATAGGAAGAGACGAATAAGAAGGGACGGATAAAGGAGGGACAAATAAGGGAGAGACGGATAAAGGAGGGAAATGTCGCATCTGCATGAGATCCAATTTGTGTATCTTGTTGAAATTCGTTAACTTCATTAGTCCTTTTCTTCCTTCTCCTTCCTCTTTCGTCCCGTTATGTCATTTTACAAACCAGAATGACTTATGGAAGGGCTATTTTGCTTCTCAATGATACTGAAAACTAGCTTTTCCCATGGAGATCTGTGATATTGAACAAATGAAGAAGAAAAGGGATGAATCAGAAAGGAAAAAGAAGTTTAAAAGAAATAGAAGAAGAGAGGAAAGGCATCACTAAAGGAAAAAGTGAAAAAGAATATGAGGTATAGAGGAGGAAGTAAACAAGTTAGATAGGAAGAGACGAATAAGAAGGGACGGATAAAGGAGGGACAAATAAGGGAGAGACGGATAAAGGAGGGAAATGTCGCATCTGCATGAGATCCAATTTGTGTATCTTGTTGAAATTCGTTAACTTCATTAGTCCTCCTGTCTTTTACGAAAAATTGAAATTTTTTTCATCAAAGAAATGAAAAGAGAAGAAGAAGAAGAAGTAAAACAGTATTTTTTCCTTTAAAAACGTCCTATCTCCAAGTTTACCTACCTATTGTTTACTTGCCTACGGGTCTAAGGGAATCTTGTTTTTGAGATACCTACCGGCTAATACAAGAAATGAACTCATCTTGAGATAAATTCAATTCAATAACCTACATAATTTTTGGATGGCCTACATAATATTTGAATCTAATAGTGAAAATACCTAAATAAGTCCTATTTCGCCACAGGTATTGGCATAAAATCAACAGGACATTTAAATGGGGCAGGCTATAATTATTATTATTTAGGACTTAAGTTTAAATTTTAAATGTCTCCTCTAGCCTTGAAAATAATAATGACATATGAAAAATGAATTAAATCAAGAATACCTTACATAATAAGAAGAAGTTATGGTCCCTTAAAGTACAGAAGTACTTACAGGGATGATGAAGAATAATCATTTTAAGCCTCCGTTTGATGACATTGCACGGTATTTTTCATTTGGTATTGGTACAATCTCAAGATTGTTATTGTAACAGTGGGGCTTCATTAAGACTTGCTTGATAAAGATTTGTCTCGTGCATCCCATAAATGAGAGAGAAAGAAAGGGAGAGACTGAAGAGACAGGGAGAGAGAATGAGAGATGCTCTACATGAGAAAGGTCAAGAGATCAGGAATGTTGTGGGAGGAATCTGTTTCTCTTTCTCTCTCTCTCCCTCTCTCTCTCTCCCGTTTTGGCTAGCTCCATTTCTCATAAAGTTTAATTTCCCTCGAGCTTGTTGCCAACAAATACATTGTTCACCGGTATTGTCATTACCCTGTGGTGAATAGCTAAACACCCTCCCCTATCCCCCTCTCCTTTCCCCTCTCTTTACTTTACATCCACTCTCTTTATTTTCCTTCCCCTCTCTTTACTTTTCCTCCCCTCCATTTACTTTACTTCCCCTCTCTTTACTTTACTTCCCCTCTTTTTACTTTACTTCCCCTCTCTTCACTTTACTTCCCCTCTCTTTATTTTACTTCCCCTCTCTTTACTTTACTTCCCCTCTCTTTACTTTCCTTCCCCTCTCTTTTACTTTCCTCCCCCTCTCTTTACTTTCCTTCCCCTCTCTTTACTTTCCTTCCCCTCTCTTTTACTTTCCTTCCCCTCTCTTTACTTTCCTTCCCTTCTCTTTACTTTCCTCCCCCTCTCTTTACTTTCCTTCCCCTCTCTTTACTTTTCCTCCCCTCTCTTTACTTTCCTTCCCCCTCTCTCAAATTTTCTTTCCCCTACCTACGTTTCTTACTTAGCTCTCTTTGTCTTTTCTCCTTTGGCCTCTTCATTTTGCCGCATCTCTCATCTTCCCTCTCCTGCTTGGCCTGTTCATTTCCCTTCCCCTCTCTCTACTTTTCCCCCACATTGCCTCTTCGTCTTCTCTTCTCTGGCATTTCCAGTTACTCTCTGCTCCCCACCTTTCCTCCTTTTTTCTTTCTCTCTTCTACTTTCTCTCTCTCTCTCTCTCTCTCTCTCTTCTACGTTATCTACTCTCCCTTCTTACAAACCTCTGTGGGTCTGTGGGTGTAGGATTGAGTTCCTAATACAATTCACTAAATAACTAGCACAACATAATTGTTATAGAATAGAATAGAATAAAGTTTATTGTAATATTATGTTACACATAATTGTTTTAATCCAAGTATACTCGTAATATTTGGATATCTATGCTACAAAATTGTATACGTATACAAGTCGTATAGAAAAAGTCATTTGTAACAAGTGACCTTTAACGAGGGATGCTGAGGGTTTGCTGTCATTTCTATTGTTCTTTGTGGTCCGAAACCAAACCTCTTCGTATCCAATTATCTAAATATTCTAAATAGTTTACATTAAGGTTTGTTTTCACTTTGTTCATAATTGTATGCCGAAAAATAAGGCATGGGTTCTAAAGACTACTCAGCAATTTTTCTTCAATCATCAAAATTTCAAGATTGCAAAAATTTGTCAAAATAGCATTTACTAACAAACTCTCAACTTGACCCCTCGTCCTGTACTAAAAAGCCGCCATCATGGCCCCGTTGCTTTGTTGCAAAGTCCCCATAGAAATAATTTCACATAATCTTCGACTGTTAATATTACACAGCACTTTTTGAGTTCAACTTGTATTGTCGAAAAAGAAAAGTTCACTTTTGGCAGAATTTTTCTTGTGAAAGAAATAAGATACGTATGAAAAGATACCTTCAATTTTGCATTCAATTTCTCAAACACATTCTAATAGATCGACCTTCAAATTTACATCTTTTTATTCACTTTTCCTGAATGTCATCTCTTGAGAAATCACAATGGGGAAATCATGACGCAGAGATAGATATTCTGAAGAAGGAGCAACAATTAGATTTGTCAGAAGCTGCCCCGTTACCTTCCTCCTACAAGCTTCTACCTTCGTCTTCTACTCTCCTAATTCTTTTCTTCCTTCTCCTTCATCTTTGGCCTTATTCACTACCTCTTTCACATCGTTCTATTCCACATTCAATTTCCTATTCCTCTTTTTCATTTGTCTTTCCCTCTATTCTTTTCCTCCTTCCAGCTCTTGCCTTCGTGTCTTGCTCTCCTCTTCCTCTCATCCTGTTTTGAATCCTACCTAATTTTCCTTCTTTATTCTTTCCCCTTTTTTGTGATTTCTTTTTCCTCTCTCTCTCACATTCTTCCTCTTTCTTTTTCCACTCTTCTTCTATTTCTCCTTACCACGTAATTCTTTCTACCTATTCTTTCTTTTTCGTCTCCTTCTTTTCTGTTCTTGATAAAGTTTTTTTCCCTCCGTACCCAATATTTGCCTACATTTTCGTTGTAACTTTGAGAATAGGTAGATATTTTGATTTTGTTCGAAAAAAAGAAAATAATTATAAGGCCATTCAGTTGGTACTTAAAGTAATTTAAAATAACAATGTAAAAGAAGGAAAAAATTCTCTAAGTAGGTAGTAGAGAAAAATATATAAATTCTCAGAAACTTCTACAGTACACTCCAAATGCCTGTGATATTACAATGCACAAATACCTCCCTTATATTCAGGCCTAGGGCCTAGGCTACAAGAATGCATCTGAGCTTCGAGATAAACCCTGACAATTCCCGGGGTTCCGAGTGCGGGCGTTTAGCATAAAATGTTCACCATCGACATTCCCGGAATATAGAGCAGCACAAAGTGCAGAGGTCGGAACAATGCAACCCATTCATGCTGAAACTCCTAGAGAAGACTTGGTAGAAGAGAATGCAGTAATTTTTTTCCTCTCTCCCAATATATACTAAACTGTATATATGTATATTGTATATGTATACTAATGTATGTATGTATACCATGTATGTATGTATGAATGTATACCAATGTATACTAAACATTGTATAGCTATAAAATACTGTACACTATTAGGTTATGTAGAATAATATACCCTATACCTATATGTATGTAGATTGTAGAATATACATTGATGGGAAGCGAGAGCGCTGGTCTCCATTCATAAGTTTCGCCATTCCGCCCCTATGGACTGGTCGGGGAAAAAATCTTTTGGCACTGTGCCCGATTGGAAAAGCTTCACATATAAGGGTAGATAATACGGAGAAATTGTACCAGTGTACCTATACTAAACGTTGTATAGCTATAAAATACTGTACACTATGTTGGTTATGTAGAATAATATACCCTATACCTATATGTATGTAGATTGTAGATAGAATAATATACATTGATGGGAAGCGAGAGCGCTGGTCTCCATTCATAAGTTTCGCCATTCCGCCCCTATGGACTAGTCGGGGAAAAAATCTTTTGGCACTGTGCCCGATTGGAAAAGCTTCACATATAAGGGTAGATAATACGTAGAAATTTTCGCCCGGGGCTGGGTGTGGAGGGTATGGCTGCTCCATTCATAAAATGCTATCGATCCAATTCTATGACGTCATTGCTACAGACGGAGCTTCTATTTCGGTATCACCGGCACCGGTGCCACTTGAAATACTTGTCAAAAGTTTCCCCCACATTTTATAACACTTCTTTATGGTTTCTGTTTTTTTTTTTTGCCCGGATTTTCTTACGTCATCGGAATAATAAATTCCCTGAGGATCTGGAATCTTTTCTTCCAGTGCTGAGTTACTGTACAAGTGTACACTCTACACACCTACACAGTAATGAATTCGTTTGATGAAAACAGACACTTTTTGGGTCGGTTGAACGAAATTCCCGTAGGGACTCCCTTTGGAATGAGGGAAGTGTCCATTTCGATTTTAGTGGGACGTAGGAGTAGTTGAGAATCGGGTCAATGGAGTTTTCTTCCCTTAGACCTGGATTCAAGCATTCGTAAAATCATAAAACCTTCCGTCTCTTAAGGTGAAAATCTCAAATTACTCGTAGGTACCGACGTCTGATTCGTAGAAAAACATAACCCATCCTTTAGGACTGTCTGAGCCCACACCTTAAGTCTCGGAGTGGACTTTTTGTGTATGACTGACATTAGAAGATCTACTCTTAATTCTTATCCTATCTACCCAACAATGTCAACAAATAAAATTATATTTATCTAATAATAAAATTATAAAATAAATTATCCTCCTTTCTCGAGCTGCTTTCCTTTAAGTAGGAACTCAGAGTATGCAGATACGTTTATTCAAAAAGCTCAAGGAGCGGAAAGAAATTCTGCTCGAAGGCGAAAAACGAAGGAGGGGGAGAAGAATAAGGCCCGTATTACATTGGAAGTGTAGTCGTGCGACTTCTATTTCGAGATTTAGCGCCTTGAATTGTCTCAGGATTGAGTTCAATCCGAGGTTGAGCTGGGTATTAATTTAGGTAGGTATAGGGAAATACTCGTTTTATATCAACCCTGAGATGATAAACCCCAGCATCAGTAGCGCATAGTCGATTGAAAATCCGAACCTATGAAAATGATTGAGACTTCTCCCACTGGGGTCGTGAGACTTGAGTCTTCTAGTCTAGAGTGTGAGAGGCCTCTATCATTTCCATAGATTTGGATTTTCAGGCGACTACGCGCTACGTAAAAGTCTACGCCTCCACTGTTAGACGGTTCTAATTTCTCGGAAAACTTATCCCCAGCACAAACGGGGTTGGAGTTCGGGGAAAATTCGAATTTTCCACGCGATTCGACACGAACGAGGTACTTTTCAATTAAGACATCCTAAAAATAACCTTTTAATGGACGGTATACGGTAATCAACAAGAATTTGTCGACATCACGCGAGACTTTCAGGTGGCCGTTACAGCTTTCAAGGCCTTTCGATCTGTGGGGGACATTTTCACGTTTGTCGTTTGAACGTTAGTCGATTGTGCCTTCGTTACCTGGTTTCATACCTGAAATCTTTGTAGTATGGGTCTGATACAGCTTCCCTCAACCCTTGATTCAGTCTCTTCCCTTTACCCTTGATATGTTTAGGTCACTTTTTCCGGGTTTATTGACTTGAAAGCCAACTTCGTCTTAGGGTGCGTCTGAATCTAAATTTGAGTACCTCATTGTAAAGGAAATTATTGGTTGGAAAATGCTTTATATTTTGGACATGTTTCATTGGATGTCGATCGACTGTAGTTCATTTTCACGTTTGTCGTTTTAACGTTAGTCGATTGTGCCTTCGTTACCTGGTTTCGTACTTGAAATCTTTGTAGTATGGGTCTGATACAGATTCCCTCAACCCTTGATTCAGACATTTTCACGTTTGTCGTTTTAACATTAGTCGATTGTGCCTTCGTTACCTGGTTTCGTACTTGAAATCTTTGTAGTATGGGTCTGATACAGCTTCCCTCAACCCTTGATTCAGTCTCTTCCCTTTACCCTTGATATGTTTAGGTCACTTTTTCCGAGTTTATTGACTTGAAAGCCATCTTCGTCTTAAGGTGCGTCTGAATCTAAATTTGAGTACCTCATTGTAAAGGAATTGGTTGGAAAATGCTTTATATTGTGGACATGTTTCATTCGATCATTCGATGTCGATCGACTGTAGTTCGACCTGTTTCTAGTTTTTTGTCCCTCTTTTTAATGAATACATATTTTTTAATATTTTTTATTCCCTCGGTACTAGGTGTTTTCCCCTGTTAATATACAAAGAGAGTACGTACATATTTTTTTTTTTTTTTTGGCGGTTTCTGCTGATTATCTTAAGGTGCGTCTGAATCTATATTTGAGTACCTCATTGTAAAGGAAATTATTGGTTGGAAAATGCTTTATATTTTGGACATGTTTCATTGGATGTCGATCGACTGTAGTTCGACCTGTTTCTAGTTTTTTGTCCCTCTTTTTAATGAATAGGTACATATTTTTTTTATATTATTTATTCCCTCGGTACTAGGTGTTTTTCCCCTGTTAATATACAAAGAGAGTACATATCCCCCTGTTAATGTACAAAGAGAGTTTTTTTCCGGCGGTTTCTGCTGATTGCATGCTTTGGCCATGGGAGTGAAAGTGTTGGTGTTTGAAGTGTCTAAAAATAGAGCTTTGTCAGGGACACAATAATATGTAGCTATTTTCCTGGAAAGCAAAGGAGCGAAAGAGGGGGAGGAGAGGAAGAGGAAAAAAGTCGGAACTACATAAAAATCTCGTCTTTTCGTTGTTAAAGGAGAATATTGTTGCCCTAATTTTATTTTTGAATTTTCTATTTTTAACTAACTTGCTGGATAATTCGATACCACTGTTAAAAAATCTGGTGTGAACATCACACGTCTTTCCTTATCCTATTGAATGGTGCTTATTTGGGTGTTCTGTTGTAAAATTTACAATATTTCTAACCGTTTATAGTCGATATAGCTGAAAACCGCCAAAAAGCGGTCGAAACCCGCCAAAGAGCGGTCAAAATACCGCCAACCGCAGCACCTATTTTAACCAAACGTTTTATGTTTCATCCTTGTCACATTTGTGAACTACATACCAAATTTCAAGTCTCTAGCTTATACCGTTCCCGAGATATTGTTAAATTACACCGAAAACCGCCAAAAAGCAGTAAAATGCCGCCAAGCGTTACACCGGTCTTAACCAAAAGTTTCGTGTCGCATCCTTGTCACATTTGACAGCTACATACCAAATTTCAAGTCTCTAGCTCTTACCGTTCTCGAGATATTTCGTTTACAGACAGACACACACACACACGGACCAATGGCTGAAACTTTGCATTTAGGCTCTAGGGACCTCAAAACGTGTTTGGCACTAAAAACTGACCATCGAAAATTTGACCCGACTACATTACTTTCCTTCCTATAGGATAAGGAAAGTAAAAAAATGATTATAAATTGGGTAGGAGGTAGGGGAAGATTTGAGGGTGAGAAATACGAGTATTTCTTTACGGAGATTAAATATATTAAGAAAGAGGATGAAAGGAAGAACACGGAGAAGGAGAATAAGGAGGATGGAGGGAAGGAGCAAAGTTCGTAAAAATTTGATCTCTCAACTGCTTTCTTCCACTCTTTTTTACTTGAAAAGGAAAAAAATTGTAATGGAATTAACATAATATTTTTCCTCTCTTTTAATCTCGCGCTAGGGTCGGCTAGATACCTCATGAGTTCAAGGTTAGCTAAGTTTTTGAATTAAAAAAAAAAGAACCTTTATTATCCTTTTCTTTCGTCTCGCTGGAGGACGTAAAACTGAGACAAAACCAGCCCTGTCAAGCCACAGACAGTAACAGTGGCTCTTGAGGGTACCTGAATGGGACTACGGTCAAGTCCGTCTCAGGAAGTAGGGTACAATGACATAATTATGTACCTGAATATCCCTCATCAGACCCCTACGATTCGGGGGCCTTGAGCTAGCTCTCTGACCTTGATGGCACCTCGTGGTATCCTCTTTATGTGATAGTATATGGACTCACAGCTTTTCTCTGGAATAAACCTGAGTGTGCTGACTCTTTAGAGGTGCTACAGGTGAATTTTAGAGAAACTGAAGAGGGTGATATATACCAGTGAGGGTACTTCTAGGTTACATCAAGGCCCTAGGATAGGAGACCTATCAAACCCCTCATTAGACCCCTTCAGTTCGGGGGACCTGAGCTAGCTCTCTGACCTTGATGGCACCTCGTGGTATCCTCTTAATGGGATAGTATATGGACTCACAGCTTTTCTCTGGAATAAACCTGAGTGTGCGGACTCTTTAGAGGTGCTGCAGGTGAATTTTAGAGAAACTGGAGAGGTTGATATATACCGGTGAGGGTATTTCTAGCTTCCATCAAGGCCGGGGGATAGCCGCTCAGGCAGGGGAAAAAATACTGGTCACAATAGATCTACAGAGGTCGCAGTGTTAATTGCATACTCTCTCGGGAGAGGAGCAACCAGTCCCATAATAGAATAGAATAGAATCATTTCCTTTATCGTATTTGTTATGAGAGGCTAAACAGACGTAAGTTTGTGGACAAAATATTATATGAGGATTAACTTAATACGGCTGCTAGGTGTTCTTGAAATGTACCTACTTATATGGTTATAGGTAAGAGTATATCAGAAGTCACTATGTACTCGTATAGTCAGGCAGTAGGTAAGAGCTCAGGGCGCCTTTTGATTTGTTTAGCCTAATTTTCTATACCTATAAGCCACAGACAGTAACAGTGGCTCTTCAGGGTACCTGAATGGGACTACGGTCAAGTCCGTCTCAGGAAGTAGGGTACAATAACATAATTATGTACCTGAATATCCCTCATCAGACCCCTACGATTCGGGGGCCTTGAGCTAGCTCTCTGAACTTGATGGCACCTCGTAGTATTCTCTTAATGGGATAGTATATGGACTCACAGCTTTTCTCTGGAATAAACCTGAGTGTGCGGACTCTTTAGAGGTGCTGCAGGTGAATTTTAGAGAAACTGGAGAGGTTGATATATACCGGTGAGGGTATTTCTAGCTTCCATCAAGGCCGGGGGATAGCCGCTCAGGCAGGGGAAAAAATACTGGTCACAATAGATCTACAGAGGTCGCAGTGTTAATTGCATACTCTCTCGGGAGAGGAGCAACCAGAAAAAAATACTGGTCACAATAGATCTACAGAGGTCGCAGTGTTAATTGCATACTCTCTCGGGAGAGGAGCAACCAGTCCCAGAATAGAATAGAATCATTTCCTTTATCGTATTTGTTATGAGGGGCTAAACAGACGTAAGTTTGTGGACGAAATATTATATGAGGATTAACTTAATACGGCTGCTAGGTGTTCTTGAAATGTACCTACTTATAGGTAAGAATATGTCAGAAGTCACTATGTACTCGTATAGTCAGGCAGTAGGTAAGAGCTCAGGGCGCCTTTTGATTTGTTTAGCCTAATTTTCCATACCTAGCAGGTTCGACTCCCAAAAGTAGCACTTTTTGAATATAAAATGTTATTTGGCACCCCTGGGCTGAACCCTATAAGTCCTATAACATATAATATTGACAATGGAAAAAATGGGGATTTTTTTTTTGAAAATAGGGATTTTTTAAGAGCAAATTGGGGCTTTTTTAATAACTTCATCTGGCAACCCTGTCTCGACCAACCTTTTGAGTTTCGTTTATGTTTTTAGTATTTTAGTTTGATAACTATGCAGCTAATAGGGAGCGCGCAGCGCGACCGTATTTTTTATTATTTTCTACAAGTTCGGCCATGCCTCGGGATGAACTAGCGGGATTCCGGAGCGAAGCGACGGAATTCAGCTAGTCTAAATATAGCCATTAGCCTAGTTGGTTTGGAGGGTAGCCCGTCTCCCTTGAAAGGGCTAAGTCGCGGGGCAGATGTTATCTTAAAGAGATAAGGTTCGTTCTTGGAACGGTTGTCTTTCTCGTATATCCTGCCTTACTTCTTTCTTCGCTCCCGGGACCATAAGACCTTGGAAGTTACAGTTCCCTCTGTCAAACATAACTCCGACCCAAAGTTGTGACTTTCGTTAGGAATGCTGATCCTTAAAGGGGTTTTAGCTAAAAAAAAAATCCCAAATATAATTCTCAGCTACAAGGAAAACATGCTACCAGACAAGGTTTTGGTAGACAAAGCTTGCACAGTTTCGAGATAAATTCAGTTTCGACTGGATTTCTATCCTCTATCCATTCATTAAGACAGCGCCATGTCTGCGACAGTATAGTGCCGCCCAGAAAACACGCTTTCACTCCTAGGGGTTTTTTTGTCCAAAAAGTCAAGAAGAAGAAGAAGAAAAGCTACCTAGCTTTATTATTATCTGTTTGGTCTCGCGGTTCGCAGGAATATCGAGACGCGACCAGCCATGCTTCATACAAAAAAGCTATACCTATAGGTAATACCTAGCTGAATTTCTCACAAGAGACGGCAATATTTTGCTGAATTCTAATTACGATCAAGAAGAACAAAACAAAATTTAACAAGGTTTGAAGGTACAATAATTTTATCATACCTGCCTACAGTGCCTACTAAACAACTGAACTCCCATTTGCAGTCTTTCTCATTTGTTGTCACTGCCTATTGCATTATCGGCTATCTGTCCATACCTGTAGGTCCTCTGACCTACGACATTGTGACCAAAAACCTCATTGATAAATCAGCGACCAAAATAAAAAGTTGAAAAAAATAATCTAATTAGGAGATTTTAGCTGATTGGTAGGTACTTAGGTAGAGCCACTTTTTTTCTTCATTTCTTAAATTTCAGGTACCTATTATTATTTTATATAATTTTATTATTTTACAAATAGTAGGTAAATAGTTAATCTATTTTTCATTTAGTATAATTATGTAGGTGATAGGTATTAAAAAAAATATAAGGTACCTATTAATCTAATTATAATATGATATACATACCTAATTATGTTTCCTTTAAATATTATCAGGATTTCTTTGCAAAACACCGAGTCCAACAACTCACATGTGGGTGATATACCTACTCCAAGGTCACTGGCAGAATTTCCACATTGCATCTAACACCTAATCACATAGGCAATAATCAGTTGTAAAATTAGATTCGATAGGAATCGTTTAAATGTTTATTGAATCATCTCCATTGGATACGTCTCGTCTTATATTGTATTTAAAAATATTTACCTATTTATTTTCAGTTTACTATTCCTATTTTACTAGTAAAATATTAAATAATAAAATAGTATGAGTTTCGTTTATGTTTTTAGTTTGATAACTATGCAGCTAATAGGGAGCGCGCAGCGCGACCGTATTTTTTATTATTTTCCACAAGTTCGGCCATGCCTTTTCTACAAGATTGGCCATGCCTCGGGATGAACTAGCGGGATTCCGGAGCGAAGCGACGGAATTCAGCTAGTCCTAAATATAGCCATTAGCCTAGTTGGTTTGGAGGGTAGCTCGTCTCCCTTGAAAGGGCTAAGTCGCGGGGCAGATGTTATCTTAAAGAGATAAGGTTCGTTCTTAGAACAGTTGTCTTTCTCGTATATCCTGCCTTACTTCTTTCTTCGCTCCCGGGACCATAAGACCTTGAAAGTTACAGTTCCCTCTGTCAAACATAACTCCGAAAGCCATTAGCCTAGTTGTTTTGGAGGGTAGCTCGTCTCCCTTGAAAGGGCTAAGTCGCGGGGCAGATGTTATCTTAAAGAGATAAGGTTCGTTCTTGGAATGGTTGTCTCTCTCGTATATCCTGCCTTACTTCTTTCTTCGCTCCCGGGACCATAAGACCTTGAAAGTTACAGTTCCCTCTGTCAAACATAACTCCGACCCAAAGTTTTGACTTTCGTTAGGAATGCTGATCCAGGGGATTGAGCTAAAAAAAAATCCCAAATATAATTCTCAGCTACAAGGAAAACATGCTAGCAGACAAGGTTTTGGTAGACGAAGCTTGCACAGTTTCGAGATAAATTCAGTTACGACTGGATTTCTATCCTCTATCCATTCATTAAGACAGCGCCATGTCTGCGACAGTATAGTGCCGCCCAGAAAACACGCTTTCACTCCTAGGGGGTTTTTTTCCAAGAAGTCAAAAAGAAGAAGAAGAGGAAGAAGAAGAAGAAGAAGAAGAAGAAGAAGAAGAAGAAGAAGAAAAGCTACCTAGCTTTATTATTGTCTGTTTGGTCTCGCGGTTCGCAGGAATATCGAGACGCGACCAGCCATGCTTCATACAAAAAAGCTATACCTATAATACCTAGCTGAATTTCTCACAAGAGATGGCAATATTTTGCTGAATTCTATTTACGATCAAGAAGAACAAAATTTAACAAGGTTTGAAGGTACAATAATTTTATCATACCTGCCTACTAAACAACTGAACTCCCATTTGCAGTCTTTCTCATTCGTTGTCACTGCCTATTGCATTATCGACTATCTGTGCATACCTGTAGGTCCTCTGACCTACGACATTGTGACCAAAAACCTCATTGATAAATCAGCGACCAAAATAAAAAGTTGAGCAGAAAATTAAAGCCAGCCCCAGAACTCACTACCACAGGTACACACAACACTATCAGGTAGACTACCTGATAACATAGTAAGTGACTGGCCTAACTTGAAAGACAATTGAAAGAAGAGTATCAAGGACAAGCTTATGAAACCTCCTCAGATCACCCCACTAATTGAGCAAGTTTTTCCATAAGTAGGTATTCATCTGTCAATAATATCTCCTCATTTATAATTCATTATGCATACGATACTAACTTGTACTTCCTGATTAAAGGTACATGGTATAATACATTAGGTACCTACCTAGCTACCTACTTATTAATACATTTGGTTTTATTTAACTACCTTTCAATCAGTCTAGGTAAGTCACGAATATCGCGATCAGTCTGCAGTGGTTATGGTTAGTTGAGTTGGTTCCCTTTTTTTTATCATTATTTTTTATGTCATTACTTTTTTTGTGAATCACTCAACTGGAGACAATAAAAAAAGACCCGGCGGCGGTAGCAAATTGAATACACCATTAATTGAATTAATTGAAGTGGTTAACACGGTGGATTTTGAATGTTACCATCGCGGTACAGAACTCTCCTCCATCGCACAGAACTGCGTTCTGACCAAGCAATTGGGAGGTCCGGTTTTGATCCCTTGTGTGCACAATGTCATAATTATGACCCATGTCATAATGGTCTATAATTCTATATCATAATTATGACCTATGTCATAATGAATGACCCATGTCATAATGGTCTATAATAATTCTATATCATAATAAATTATGACCTATGTCATAATGAATGACCTATGTCATAATGAATGTCCTATGTCATAATCACCGATGCTTGGATTCAAACAATTAAATGCAGTTTCAACCTTGTGAAGATCGTTTGGTAAATTCGCATTGTCATCCTACGTCATAATGAATGACCTATGTCATAATGAATGACCTATGTCATAATGAATGCCCTATGTCATAATGAATGACCTATGTCATAATGAATGCCCTATGTCATAATCACCGATGCTTGGATTCAAACAATTAAATGCAGTTTCAACCTTGTGAAGATCGTTTGGTAAATTCGCATTGTCATTTAATTAGCTCTGAACAGTGATGGTCTTGGTGAGTAGTTGAGTACAAGGGAATTTCCAGGAGTGGTTCTTAAAAGAGGTGTGATCGAACTAAAGTACTGAAGAGATTAACTTGGGAAGTTTAATAAAGAAATATTGTATAAAATAAAGTTACATAAAAGAACAACAACAACAACAACAACAACAACAACAACAACAACAACAACACCAACTTGGAAAAAAAGTTGCCAACCAATCCAATTCAAATAACTTCACATTGTTAGATCCAGGTGGGATCAAGTTTTCCTTTTGCAATATCTACCTCGCCTTTTTTCTTTCATTCAGTAAAAGTGTGTTGAACATAAGTTTTATTGGATCGGATTAGCGGCTTTTAAATCTAGCAAAAATTAGTTTTTAATTAATTATCTAATTAGGAGATTTTAGCTGATTGGTAGGTACTTAGGTAGAGCCCCTTTTTTTCTTCATTTCTTAAATTTCAGGTACCTATTTTATATAATTTTATTATTTTATAAATGGTAGGTAAATAGTTAATCTATTTTTCATTTAGTATAATTATGTAGGTAGATAGGTATTAAAAAAATATAAGGTATTAATCTAATTATAATATGATATACATACCTAATTATGTTTCCTTTAAATATTCGTTTATCAGGATTTCTTATAAGTACATAATAATGCAAAACACCAAGTCCAACAACTCAAATGAGGGTGATATAGCTACTCCAAGGACACTGGCAGAATTTCCACATTGCACCTAACACCTAGGCAATAATCAGTTGTAAAATTAGATTCGATAGGAATCGTTTAAATGTTTATTGAATCATCTCCATTGGATACGTCTCTCTGTGCCTATATTGTATTTAAAAATATTTACCTATTTATTTTCAGTTTACTATTCCTATTTTACTAGTAAAATATTAAATAATAAAAAAATTGCCATTTTCATCTGGGTACTACCTACCTATTTATTTTTCAGTGGACTATTCAATCTAGTTAGTTCCTGTCCCCTTCGGAAGAGACGAATTTGAATAGTCAGATTTACTGTGAGGATCTAATTCCTATTGAGGATCCACTGAGGAGGCCGAATCCAAAATGAAGGACACACCAGAAGAGGTGATTGAGGATTTCGGACAGTATGCGGATGACTGGTGGAGTGAAAAAAGTTGGAACTATCCTTTACTGGATCTCAACAATCTCCGGTAAAAGAACTTGCCTATTTTTTTGCTTAAAATAAGTATAATGTGTAAATGTTTTTGCCTGAGGGCCTGAGGCACTCTTAACTAACTCACTTTTATCTTCTTTTTTTTTCCATTTCCAAGTTCAAATTTGACCTGAATATCCCAACTCAAATATTAGATAATTATTATTTTTTTCATATACCTTCTTAGGTATTTTTGTCCAATGCCCACCGGCTTTTTTTTTTTTTCAGAATTCCCTTCCTACAAAATAGCCTGCTGGATGCGAAAATAATTTCCGAATTTGCACCGCACAAGAAATTTCCCCTGGAAGGTATTCGAATCTTGGACGCCGGTTGTGGAGGAGGCATGTTGAGTGAGGTAAGACAAGATGGGCATGCTACGACACAGACCACAGGAGTCTATTGTAGTAGTTGTTTCATTGCTACGAAATAAAACGGCAATGAGACACTATTTTTTTTTTCAAGATGGCCTGGCTGCTTAGTGTACAAATCCAAGCACTTACAAGGCAGGCGCGCCAAGCTAACTAGGCTAGGTAGCTGATCAAATCATTTCGCCAACATAAATTTCCACGTTTTGCAGGGGCTGGCCAAAGCAGGTGCTGAAACGACAGGCATTGATCCCAGTGAAGATTGTATCAGAATAGCCATAGATCACGCAGAGTTTGTACACTTTGATATTGAAGTGATAGCTTTTTATGTTGTTATTTAGATTTTGTTAAATTTCTTTCTCGTTTAAGTTACCAGTTACCACATCATTTTGCACAGCCCTAGCATAATCCAGTACATAAACCACAACCTTATATCTATATAAATAAAATTGTAGATTTGTCTGTACATTGCTTAGAATCGTGAAATTTTTAGTTATTCTTACTCCTTATGCAGGAGAGTTTGCTGTCATTTCTATTGTTCTCTGTGGTCCGAAACCAAACCTCTTCGTATCCAATTATCTAAATAGTTTACATTATGGTTTGTTTTCACTTTGTTCATAATTGTATGCCGAAAAAAAGAGGCATGGGTTCTAAAGACTACTCAGCAATTTTTCTTCAACCTATCAAAATTCCAAGATTGCAAAAATTTGTCAAAATAGCTATTACTAACAAAACTCTCAACTTGACCCCTCGTCCTGTACTAAAAAGCCCCCATCATGGCTCCGTTGCGTTGTTGCAAAGTCCCCACAGAAATAATTTCACATAATCTTCGACTGTTAATGTTACACTGCACTTTTCGAGTTCAACTTGTATTATTGAAAAAGAGAAGTTCACTTTTGGCAGAATTTTTCTTGTGAAAGAAATAAGATACGCATGAAAAGAACGACCTTCAATTTTGCATTCAATTTCTCAAACACATTCTAATAGATCGACCTTCAAATTTACATCTTTATTCACTTTTATGTTACACAGCACTTTTTGAGTTCAACTTGTATTATCGAAAAAGAAAAGTTCACTTTTGGCAGATTTTTTCTTGTGAAAGAAATAAGTTACGTATGAAAAGAACGACCTTCAATTTTGCATTCAATTTCTCAAACACATTCTAATAGATCGACCTTCAAATTTACATCTTTATTCACTTTTCCTGAATGTCACCTCTTGAGAAATCACAATGGGGAAATCATTGTTGAGTTTGACTAGTCTAAATGGGTACTCCAGGGGTTCTGTTGAAGTTTACTACTGAGCTGAAGGTGCTGCTAGGAAAAGAAAAGCCAGGACTTTCATATTTACAACTTTACAGACTTTATTTCCTAGTAGGTAACTGAGGATGTACAAATTACAAAGGAAAACCATCGGAAAAACTACTCATTTCTATCAATTTTCCGGACAAAGACGCTCACAACTACAGAACAGCGCGCTCAAGAGAAAATACGTCATAATCTTTAGCCAATAAGAATTCAGGATTTCAACCAATCACAATACAGTATTTTGCCACAGACAGTTTTATATCCACAAAGTTTATAGGCGCTAAAATTCAAATTATAAGAGGATTCGATTTCCAACAATCATGACGCAGAGATAGATATTCTGAAGAAGGAGCAACAATTAGATTTGTCAGAAGCTACCCCGGGACGCAGATTTGAACTTTGACCTTTGCAGTATCATAATGATAATAATGAAGCACTTTGCTTTTCGGAGTGAAAAACTGAAAATCTAATCAAGTCCCCTTGTCCTTTTTTCCAGGGACGTAGATTTTGAGCGCAGAGATAGATATTCTGAAGAAGGAGCAACAATTAGATTTGTCAGAAGCTACCCCGGGACGCAGATTTGAACTTTGACCTTTGCAGATTCACTTTTCCTGAATGTCACCTCTTGAGAAATCACAATGGGGAAATCATTGTTGAGTTTGACTAGTCTAAATGGGTACTCCAGGGGTTCTGTTGAAGTTTACTACTGAGCTGAAGGTGCTGCTAGGAAAAGAAAAGCACGTCTTTAATTTTATCTGTTGACGTGGTTTTCCATCTTGTCAATCAATTTTCAAAAGCTACCTACCTAGGTACCTACTTACTATCTGTAATTAAACTGCTGAACTCAATAAAAAGAGTAGGTACCTAATGAGGTACCTATTAATTTAGAGCAATGATTTAAATCGTTTAATCCAAGTCAGCCTCTAATCCTAGTACTTTTACATCCCAACCTCTATTAAAAAAAATCCAGGGACGTAGATTTTGATTAGGGAGAGGAGTAGGTATTTAATTATCTGTTATCGTCTTTAATTTTATCTGTTGACGTGGTTTTCCATCTTGTCAATCAATTTTCAAAAGCTACCTACCTAGGTACTTACTATCTGTAATTAAACTGCTGAACTCAATAAAAAGAGTAGGTACCTAATAAGGTACCTATATATTAATTTAGAGCAATGATTTAAATCGTTTAATCCAAGTCAGCCTCTAATCCTAGTACGTTTACATCCCAACCTCTATAAAAAAATAAATAAATAAAAAAAAAAATCATAACCTCTATAAATTTCCTCTTTGAACCTCTATAAATCTCATCCATTAACTCTATTGTAAACCTCTATGAATTTCTTTCATAACCTCTTAAATTTATTCCGCCCTCTTTAAACCTCCATAAATTTTATTTATAACCTCTATGCATGTATTAATTTCCCGACTGAAATCGTTCCTGTTGTGACCCTGGAACTCGGGAGGGATGCCAAACTTTTTTCCTCAATTATTCCTAACCTAAGTACCCACCTACTAACCACCCACTTACCCATCTACCCACTCACCTACCCACCTAACCCATTTTGGTGAATATGAAATGAGCTCGGTAACTTTTCGGTCACATCGCTCTCAATATTTGATTGTTTTGCCGAAAACGTTTGCTTGGGGTCGTAAATTTCGGCGTAAACTGGATGTGTACATTGGGTGACCAGATTTTATCCCCCCGCCCCCCCCCCCCCCCACAGAAAAAGTACATTCACATTTAACACTCTTTTGCACCGGTCTTAACCAAAAGTTTCGTGTTGCATCCTTGTCACATTTGACATCTACATACCTAACATACCAAATTTCAACTCTCTAGCTCTTACCGTTTTTGAGATATTTTGTTTACAGACAGACAGACACAGAGACACACACACGGACCAATGGCTGAAACTTTGGATTTAGGCTCTAGGGACCTCAAAACGTGTTTTGGCACTAAAATCTGACCATCGAAAATTTGACCCGATTACATTACTTTCCTTCCTATAGGATAAGGAAAGTAAAAATCTGAAAATAGAATCTCAAAAATGTATTGAAAATTGAGAAAAATGTTTTTCTGGGTTCCCTTCTACAGCTTTCAAGGCTGGTAATTGGCAAATCATCAGATTTTATGATTTTATTTTTAATTTATACCATAAATAAATAAAAAAAACATTGATTGTGTATCTCATTGCATACCTACTTGGCTTTTTAGGCGTTCATACCAATTTTGTATTTAACATTTTTTGCTGATTTCTGTATTGTTTCAGCATGGAGGCGTAGACATTGAGAAGAAGAAGAGATCCTTCATTTCGACAGAAGATGAACTGACGAAGGAGCTCGGGGCTCTCAGGAAATCCTAAGCCATCAAATCAAACGCAACCTAAAATTCCTAGGTATTCAATTTTTCCTTCATTTTGTCCATTTTTTTGTCTTTGTTTTTTAGGAGATAACTATTTAAGAATACATACCTATTTTTGTTAATTTATTGTGATACATAAAAACTCTTGTAAAGACTTTGATGTTAATTTATTTTTTAATAATAACCTATATACCTCTTATTGATAATATTCGAAGAAAAAAACAATGGAATAAGAGTATTTTACTCTAGATTTTTGATTTACCTTCTTCAATATTGTATTTATCTATTAGTTTAATTTAATTTCTTTTCTTTTGTTATCTACGTTGTTTTATTGTTTATGTACAGAATAATATTATTTTTATTACTATGGAATCGCAGTACAAAATTACAGTTAAGGATTTATGAAAAGTGAAGTAAGTTTGTTGATAGGTAGGTAATATTTTGTTTTGTTTGATTAGATAATATGGAAGAGAGGTTTTTCAAGAATGTGTAGGTAAGTAAAAGTACATAAATAGGTACTATAGTTTTTTACCTTCCCACTTTACTTTTTTTTGGTAATTGTTTATCAGTGATAAATAATAACCTATCAATAGTAATATAACTGAACTTCATAAGATGGTAAACATTCATGTTTCATGGTAGAAGATCTGCTATAATCCAAGTATCTAATGCTGTTTTAAGAAAAAGTAAAAATTTCCAAAGTGAAAATCCGAAAAGGGATGATCTCTCAGGGTTTGAGACCAGCATCAGATGACTAAACTTTACAACTTTAGAGGCGATCAAGAAGAGATTTCTGTTTCAACTCGAGAGAAAAGCGTTGGTTGAGAGCATTTTTTTTTATTATGACAGCATTTACAACTTTCAAAAGCGCTTGATGCTCTTTATTTGTGTAAAGTTTCATTTAAGTCCTGTAAGTATATTGTATTAAATATATAAATTCTCAGAAACTTCTACAGTACACTCCAAATGCCTGTGATATTACAATGCACAAATACCTCCCTTATATTAAGGCCTAGGCTGTGATATTATAATGCACAAATACCTCCCTTACATTCAGGCCTAGGGCCTAGGCTACAAGAATGCATCTGAGCTTCGAGCATCAAACCCGGACAATTCCCGGGGTTCCCAGTGCGGGCGTTTAGCATAAAATGTTCACCATCGACATTCCCGGAATATAGAGCAGCACAAAGTGCAGAGGTCGGGACAATGCAACCCATTCATGCTGAAACTCCTAGAGAAGACTTGGTAGAAGAGAATGCAGTCATTTTTTTTTCCTCTCTCCCAATATATTATGTATACTAAACATTGTATAGCTATAAAATACTGTACACTATGTTGGTTATGTAGAATAATATACCCTAAACCTATATGTAGGTATGTAGATCGTAGATAGAATAATATACATTGATGGGAAGCGAGAGCGCTGGTCTCCATTCATAAGTTTCGCCATTCCGTCCCTATGGACTGGTCGGGGAAAAAATCTTTTGGCACTGTGCCCGATTGGAAAAGCTTCACATATAAGGGTAGATAATACGGAGAAATTTTCGCCCGGGGCTGGGTGTGGAGGGTATGGCTGCTCCATTCATAAAATGCTATCGATCCAATTCTATGACGTCATTGCTACCTGAATGCCCTAGTTTCACCGGTACCGTCTTTCCCCTGCCGTTTCTTTATTTTATGTTTAAAATTTGAAATTGTTTCTAAAAATAGGTAGGTGTGTTAGGGTATGGGGGGAATCCAGAAAAGCTCGCAAGATAAAATTCCAATAAACGAGGATCGCTTGCATAAACTTTTACCGCTTCCTTTAGTTTTAGTAGATACCTACCTAAGTAGCTACATAGATATACGTCTCAGATAGTTTCTATCATTTTTTGCTGATCTTCAGCGTTTTTGTTTACCTCTCTGCGTCTTATAAAAACATTATTAATATTCTATCTACATACCTACGTAGGTGGTTATCGTGTGTTTTGGAATTTAATTTACCCAGTTTCTCTCGGGAGATGAATTTCATTCTTACTATATTTATTTAGAGGTTCGATTTCTTCTACGACTTTTAGATCCCGAGATAAATCGATTTAAAAAATACCGGTAAAACTTGAATTTTGACCTTTTGTTTACCTCTCTGCGTCTTATAAAAACATTACTAATATTCTATCTACATACCTACTCGTACGTAGGTGGTTATCGTGTGCTTTGGAATTTAATTTACCCAGTTTCTCTCGGGAGATGAATTTCATTCTTACTATTTATTTAGAGGTTCGATTTCTTCTACGACTTTTAGATCCCGAGATAAATCAATTTAAAAAATACCGGTAAAACTTGAATTTTGACATCACGGCATACGCTCCCGTACACGATGACGTCACATCCAATGTCCCGAGCAAAGCTCCCTCGCAGACAACACATTCATGTGTTTGTGCGCATACGTTTCTGCGCATTTCTTTCTGCTCCTCCGCAAGCGTGCTTGCATAGGTACTGGCGCTACCTAGCGGACAAAAAAGACAACTGCCTGAAGTCTGACGTCACACATCTTTGAACTCTTTCATTAGAAACGCTATCTAACGGACAAAAAAGACAACTGCCTGAAGTCTGACGTCACTCATCTTTGAACTCTTTCATTAGAACGGAAAATTAAAATTAAATTTTCGACCTTTTACAGTTATTTTTTCGGAGTTTTGACCTCAGATTTAGATTTTTCACAACTTTTTACATAGGAATCGACCATTTATTGATAATTTTTACCCATTTGCAAGTTCTCCATTTTGACTTAACGAGTTGAATTTTGTGTGTCCGCCTGATAATTATTTTAGCTATGCAATGCGCCCAGCACAAAACGTGTACCCTGGGTTTCTGGGTAAGTATAAGCATATTTTAGATAATTCAATCCAATGCAAAAAGAGCCTGACATTAGGTCTGTTTTTCATTCCTACGCCGCATCGATGCGGCGTTCACTCTGCGTCAGGAGTGGGGGTAAAAAGTGGAAATTCAACAAAAGAAAATTAAAATTGAATTTTCGACCTTTTACAGTTATTTTTTCGGAGTTTTGACCTCAGATTTGAATTTTTCACAACTTTTTACATAAGAATCGACCATTTATTGATAATTTTTACCCATTTGCAAGTGCTCCATTTTGACTTGCGAGTTGGATTTTGTGTGTCCGCCTGATAATTATTTTAACTATGCAATGCGCCCATCACAAAACGTGTACCCTGGGTTTCTGGGTAAGCATAAGCAGATTTTAGATAATTTAATCCAATACAAAAAGAGCCTGACATTAATAACCGAACCGTCAATAAATTAGTCTGGAGGGCTCAATGACTTCTATTGTTGAGAGGAGGCCAAAATTTCTGGATTTGGCAAAATTTTAAACTTGTCATAGGACATGAGACATTATTTACTCCCACATATCCTTGTCTGAATTGCTCTTAATGATAGAAATAATGGCGATGACATTACGTCTGATGCAAGGGGAATGAAATTCAAAACAATAATCCAGCCTATATTAGGCTGACATGGAATAGATAATGCTTGAAGGCCTTTATGCTAGCCTAGATAGTTTGAATTTTGGAGGGTAGCACTTCGATTCCCGCACGGGGCGGATTTTGTCCTGAAGGGATAAGGTTGTCCTGAAGGGATCCTTTATCCTGTCCTTCTTCTGTCTTCGATATGGAGACCGTAAGACAATCTCTGTTACAATTCCCTCTATCAAACCTCTTTTAGAAATACTTTTATTCTAGTAAGGCCTAGGTATAATTGAAAAAAAAAAAAAAAAAAAAAAATTCCCCCGAACAAAAAACCCCTTTTAGGGGGG
>NW_007377478.1:11042-31014 GCF_000475195.1 Diaphorina citri | reverse complement strand
TTGTCAAACTAAAAACATAAACGAAACTCAAATATTAGGGGAGCGAGGAAAAGTTTTCTCTCCCGCAGTCTTTGCACTCTGTGTATTTCTTATGGTGATTTTAGCGATCAGAAATTGATCATATCTCAGGATCGGTTTAGATTTTCGCAAAATCCTTTCTTATTGCACACCTAGACCATAAAAGGAATATTCCTACCAAATTTCAGCTTTCTAGGTGTTGTGGTTCTAGAGATAGAGCGATCAGTGTGTGAACTATGAAATGTGAAATGTGAATGAGTGAATGGATCTCGTTCTTATAATATAAGATTCTGCAGAAAATTAAAGCCAGCCCCAGAACTCACTACCACAGGTACACACAACACTATCAGGTAGACTACCTGATAACATAGTAAGTGACTGGCCTAACTTGAAAGACAATTGAAAGAAGAGTATCAAGGACAAGCTTATGAAACCTCCTCAGATCACCCCACTAATTGAGCAAGTTTTTCCATAAGTATTCACCTGTCAATAATATCTCCTCATTTATAATTCATTATGCATACGATACTAACTTGTACTTCCTGATTAAAGGTACATGGTATAATACATTAGGTACCTACCTAGCTACCTACTTATTAATACATTTGGTTTTATTTAACTACCTTTCAATCAGTCTAGGTAAGTCACGAATATCGCGATCAGTCTGCAGTGGTTAGTGGAGTTGGTTCCCTTTTTTTATCATTATTTTTTATGTCATTACTTTTTTTGTGAATCACTCAACTGGAGACAATAAAAAAAGCCCCGGCGGCGGTAGCAAATTGAATGTACTGAATGTGGCTGGTGACCAGCCACATTCAGTGGGAAAGTGGTTAACACGGTGGATTTTGAATGTTTCCATCGCGGTACAGAACTCTCCTACATCGCACAGAAGGTTTCGATCCCTTGTGTGCACAATGTCATAATATTATGACCCATGTCATAATGGTCTATATCATAATTATGACCTATGTCATAATGAATGACCTATGTCATAATGAATGACCTATGTCATAATGAATGCCCTATATCATAATGAATGTCCTATGTCATAATCACCGATGCTTGGATTCAAGCAATTAAATGCAGTTTCAACCTTGTGAAGATCGTTTGGTAAATTCGCATTGTCATTTACCTAATTAGCTCTGAACAGTGACGGTCTTGGTGAGTAGTTGAGTACAAGGGAATTTCCAGGAGTGGTTCTTAGCAGAGGTGTGATGGAACTAAAGTACTGAAGAGCGGGTTCGATTCCCGCCCGGGGCGGATTTTATCCTGATGGGATAATGTTCGTTCTCGGAACGGCTGGCTTTCTCCTATTCTGTGAGTTTTCTTCCTATACATGATAAGGAAAAAGTAAAAAGTCCTCTGTGAAAACCAAACATTCAGGTTTTCACAGGTCTCGTATAACACAATCTGTTGGCATTAGACCGAACTTGGCATGATGCACTACTGATGTAGTACAAATACATGATTATTTATTACATATCAAAATTAAACTAGATACCTACTAGATAAGAGTAGGTATCTAGCTGTGTTTAATCATTTCCTCCTGATTATGGTAAAGGTAAAGCTGTCATTTCCTGATCATGGTAAAGGTAAAGCTCAATGACGGTAATTAGATCCAAGTTTCCTCGTTGCTCAACAAAAATAAAATTGTAAATTATTCAATAATTATTATTGAGTAATTTACGGAAACTCAGGAACTGTGTGTCTAAGGGTAATGTTACACCAACCGCGCCTATGTTTGCAAACAATGCGCGCTTGGTGTAACATTACCTGAAAAACCGACAGCAGCCGGATCAACTCCGCGCACACACGAACGCTGTTTGCAAGCCAATGTTTGTGGAAAAATGATTGCAAACGTTTGCAAACAGTGTTTGCAAACGATGCGCGCTTGTTGTAACATTAGCCTAAGGTCAACAGACAACCGAAGCGACCCGATGATAAGCTGCATCTATAGGCATCTAACTAATCCAATTTTCTCGATAATCCCGAACAGGTTGATTATGTTTGAACATACTGAGTTCTGTATGTTCTCAGCTTCTCAGTAAGTTCAACTCGACGATTTTCCTATTATTTTCTCTTGTATGGCTGTTTGTTCCGCCATAATTATTCTTACACAATTTGTCCGATTTTGATGAAATCGGGCGGAAATGTTGGACACATAAAGTACATTTTCTTATTGGATTTCGGACCTTAAGGGCCTTTATCTGAGTAAGTTCTACACTACACTGAATTTTAACTTTATTATTACTTTATGCATATAGGAAATGTTTTGACATCAGTCATCTCAAGTGTCATTTTTTCCTCAAGACATTGTTTTTTTACTATTATTTTTCCTCCTCCCACAGCCTGGTGGTAGCTTGATCATCACCACACCCCACAAGACATTCCTCGCCTACTTCTCTTACGTCATCATGGGAGAGTATGTTATTAGGACGGCTCCCATTGGTACTCATCACTGGAGTAAATTCATCGCTTTCAGCACCATGAAGTCTATGCTGAAGAAGAGTAAGTGCTTTTCTTAAGCTGTGTCCACACGTGGTCAACGCCGTCGATCGATCTTTGCTCAACGAGGTGAATCTATGTTGTCAAGGCAGTGTCCGGTTTTAGTCGACATCGATTGAGTCGATCGATGGTTGAGCGACGGCGTCGACTATGTGTAGACACAGCCTTAGGATTTCGTATGAACCTCTTTTCAATAATTTCCATACTTGAAACTAAATAACTCATGAAGTATGGTGAAAGAGCCTAAGACTGATCGGGGTATAAGTATAACCCAGCTTGTGGTTTCCTGGATTTTTTTTTTTGACAAGATGTTTGATAGCGGGAACTGTAACTACTGACTCTACTGGGGTTTTATCGTCCCGAAATCGAAATTCGGTTCAATATAAATTAAAATTTCCATTCCATTTCAGGAGGCTGCCAGATCGGGAGAACGGGTCATTTCTATTACAATCCTCTGACGCGAAGATGGTATCGAACTGTGATATATCCACGGTTCAACTATCTTCTCCATGCCACCAAACCTAAAATCTAATTCTCTGTCGGAACTCAATGGAATCTACACAAGTTCAAAAATTCTCGTACAGCTGACAGTAGTGCAATACGCTTATTTTCCTTTCGGAAAGTTTATAGAATATAGTGAGGAATAGGGAAATATTTTTTTTTTTTATTTAGATTTATTATCAAAATTTAGGGAAATAATTGAACATTGCCTGGATGCTTGGAATCGTTCCATTAATATCCCTTTCCCTATTCCCCACTATTACCACCTTGAATTTCCGAAAGACTTTTTTTTAATTTTTTTAAGAAGTTTGACAGAGGGAACTGTAACTGCTATGGTCTTATCGTCCCGAAATCGAAGAGAGAAGGAAGACCAAAATGTTCAAATTCTCGTACAGCTGACAATAGTGCAATACGCTTATTTTCCTTTCGGGAATTTTATAGTGAGGAATAGGGAAATAATTGAACATTGCCTCCTGGATGCTTGGAATCGTTCCATTCATATCCCCTTCCCTATTCCCCACTATTACCACCTTGAATTTCCGAAAGACTTAGGTTTTTCCTATCTGTATACATCTAGGGCAGTGACTCTTAACCAAATCCTAGACTGTCCTAGAGCATAGAAAATCGATATCGTCAGTCCATAGCGTTAAAACACCATTCGTTAAAACTATGCCTATGATTATTAATAGTTTTGTTTTCAATCAATAATTATTTGATTTAGTTAAAGCCGATGACGTGAGTTTTCTTCCTATACATGATAAGGAAAAAGTAAAAAGTCCTCTGTGAAAACCAAACATTCAGGTTTTCACAGTCGAAAGACTTAGGTTTTTCCTATCTGTATACATCTAGGGCAGTGACTCTTAACCAAATCCTAGACTGTCCTAGAGCATAGAAAATCGATATCGTCAGTCCATAGCGTTAAAACACCATTCGTTAAAACTATGCCTATGATTATTAATAGTTTTGTTTTCAATCAATAATTATTTGATTTAGTTAAAGCCGATGACGTGAGTTTTCTTCCTATACATGATAAGGAAAAAGTAAAAAGTCCTCTGTGAAAACCAAACATTCAGGTTTTCACAGGTCTCGTATAACACAATCTGTTGGCATTAGACCGAACTTGGCATGATGCACTACTGATGTAGTACAAATACATGATTATTTATTACATATCAAAATTAAACTAGATACCTACTAGATAAGAGTAGGTATCTAGCTGTGTTTAATCATTTCCTCCTGATTATGGTAAAGGTAAAGCTGTCATTTCCTGATCATGGTAAAGGTAAAGCTCAATGACGGTAATTAGATCCAAGTTTCCTCGTTGCTCAACAAAAATAAAATTGTAAATTATTCAATAATTATTATTGAGTAATTTACGGAAACTCAGGAACTGTGTGTCTAAGGGTAATGTTACACCAACCGCGCCTATGTTTGCAAACAATGCGCGCTTGGTGTAACATTACCTGAAAAACCGACAGCAGCCGGATCAACTCCGCGCACACACGAACGCTGTTTGCAAGCCAATGTTTGTGGAAAAATGATTGCAAACGTTTGCAAACAGTGTTTGCAAACGATGCGCGCTTGTTGTAACATTAGCCTAAGGTCAACAGACAACCGAAGCGACCCGATGATAAGCTGCATCTATAGGCATCTATCTAGCTAGACATCGTTTCAGACAGCCAAAATTTTCAGCCGTTGCAGAGAGATCCAGATTGTGGTTCTGTACTGGGTTATGATTGACTAGGTTTTTGGGCTAGTTTTTTTTTTGTTTGTACACTTTGATATTGAAGTGATAGCTTTTTATTATGTTATTTAGATTTTGTTAAATTTCGTTCTCGTTTAAGTTACCATCAGTTACCACATCATTTTGCACAGCCCTAGCATAATCCAGTACATAAACCACAACCTTATATTAGTCATGTAAGTAAGTAGGTACATAATTATGTACGTTGATTTCTGAATTAACACTAACAAGAACTTCACCTTGTAAGGTGTTAGAAGCTTGGAATTTGAAACAGTTATATGTACATTGTACAACATTATTATTAGTTCTCAACTTCTCACTGTTTCTATTATCACTGTTCCTAATAGCCATCGAGCATTTTACATTACTTATGATAGCATTTAGTGTAGGTAATTAAGGCTATGTAACTAAATATAAATACCTATGTACAGGTATTATTAACTTATTAACGATGGTCATAATTATGAATAATTCAAAAGTTCAAGTATGAATTTTATTAATTAGATAAAGCTCAATGGTGGTAGATAACTAAACTATGGAGGTACCCAACTTAACTAATTGATTGTAAATTACAATTACACACCTGATGCCTTCATAATTCAATTTGAAAGTAATCTCTTGGAATTTTCCAATTAGATTGATAAAGAAATCAGCCGATCATATTGAATTACTAGCATTTGTATTCATTATCATATTACCATTATTATTTATACTATTCAATTTGATTGCTTGGGGTTTTCTAATAAAAAAAATACTTGGTAATTATGGGGTTGTTTGGTGTGTGGTGTATGTGGTGTGTGTGGTGGGATGTGTGTGATGGGTGTGGTGTGTGTGGGGGAGTGTATTTGTATGTGTGTAGTGGTCCCGTACAAAGGACGGGTCAACCACTAGTTTTATTTATATAGATATAGATATTTGAGGGCAAATCTCATAAAAGCCAAATGAACAAAAGTAAAAGAAGGGATCAATAATTAAGCCACTCATCGAAACATCGATAACTAGGTAACCTATATAGGAATGCACACCTTTGCTTAGAGACTGTCAATCAATGTAAGTGGAAAATATCCTTCGAATTCTTTAACATTTGGACAAAAGTTTGTCCAAGTTCTCCTAAGATCTGGACATAACTTTGTGCAACTTCTTCAAGTTGCTCAGTGTGGTACTCTCGCCTGGTTCTATCCTTAGAGCTTCCTCATAGCTCTTGGCAGCTTCCACATATCTGCCATTCAGGTGAAGCATGGCGCCCAAGTTGCTGTGACTTCTTGAGTCCTGAAGAGAAACGAATAAGAATTGAATTAGAGACTAATAAAAATTGGAACTGACAACACACCACATACTAGCTTCAGCACACCACACCACATCATACACACTAAACTACACCACCACACAAAATACCACACCACACCACATTCCACACCTCACCATACACGCACCGCTGAAGTTAAGCAACGTTGAGCGTGGTTGATAACCAGATGGGTGACCCATCTATCTGTTGGCTTTGCTTGGGCCAACTTAGACGTTATTAAAATTAGGCCGGCCAACCACGCTCCAACCGTCTGTCAGGCTTTGGTCTGAGCGTCTGGTATTCGGTAACCCCCCAGTTTATCATAACCTCACTTACATTGGGTCTCAATGACACAGCTCGTTTGTACATTAACTCGGCCTGTATGCTTTTGCCAGCATGTCTTAGTGCCGTGGCAGCTTTCTCGAGCAGTTGATACTCCGACGGTGCCAGTTCTACTGCTTTGGTGAATCTGTCAGCTGCCTCTTTGTATCGTTCGTTCTCCGACAGGAATTGACCTGAAAATAATCAGATAAAAAGTTATATTACCTAGTGGAAAAAACAAATTATCTTGAAAAGATTTCTCCGACAATAATTGACCTGAAAATGATTGAAAAGTTACATAGGTGGGAAAAAAACTAATTATCTTGAGATAGGTAGTCGTCGATACACGATTTGTAAACAAAGTAGGTACATTTATTGCACGATTTACAAACAATTTTGTACTTTTTCATTATTTACTCTTCTCCTTGACCTGTCAAACAAAGCTGCACGTGGAACTTCATTGGAACAATACCAGATACTGATATTACATACGAATATCTTCAAATAATGAGGGTAATAGTAACAACTATATACTATGATCATTATAGGTACCTACATGGCTGCGATCTACAGTTCTACATGGATGGGCTTCATTCAAAGTAGGGGTATTGAATTTAGTAGACTGAATCAACAAAGATCTCAATTCCTGGACTCTAGCTAGATGTTAGTCTCCTTTAATTGCCCATTGTTTTACGAGCAATTAAAAAATATTAACCTACCCTTATTTTCTGTAATTTACTTTATGATTTTTTTTTTTTGTATTTTACATTTACCTCCCCATTTCCTTTTGGAAGAAATGCCTAAATAAATAAAACAACAAAAACTATTATTATTTATTAAGTTGTCCAAGTTCTACTAAGATCTGGACATAACTTTGTGCAACTTCTTCAAGTTGCTCAGTGTGGTACTCTCGCCTGGTTCTATCCTTAGAGCTTCCTCATAGGGACATAACTTTGTGCAACTTCTTCAAGTTGCTCAGTGTGGTACTCTCGCCTGGTTCTATCCTTAGAGCTTCCTCATAGCTCTTGGCAGCTTCCACATATCTGCCATTCAGGTGAAGCATGGCGCCCAAGTTGCTGTGACTTCTTGAGTCCTGAAGAGAAACGAATAAGAATTGAATTAGAGACTAATAAAAATTGGAACTGACAACACACCACATACTAGCTTCAGCACACCACACCACATCATACACACTAAACTACACCACCACAGAAAATACCACGACACACCACACCACATTCCACACCTCACCATACACGCACCGCTGAAGTTAAGCATCGTTGAGCGTGGTTGATAACCAGATGCGTGATCCATCTATCTGTTGGCTTTGCTTGGGCCAACTTAGACATTATTAACATTAGGCCGGCCACCCACACTCCAACTGTCTGTTAGGCTTTGACTTTGACCTGAGCGTCTGGCATTCGGTAACCTCACAGTTTATCATAACCTCACTTACATTGGGTCTCAATGACACAGCTCGTTTGTACATTAACTCGGCCTGTATGCTTTTGCCAGCATGTCGAACACACCACATACTAGCTTCAGCACACCACACCACATCATACACACTAAACTACACCACCACACAAAATACCACACCACACCACATTCCACACCTCACCATACACGCACCGCTGAAGTTAAGCAACGTTGAGCGTGGTTGATAACCAGATGGGTGACCCATCTATCTGTTGGCTTTGCTTGGGCCAACTTAGACGTTATTAAAATTAGGCCGGCCAACCACGCTCCAACCGTCTGTCAGGCTTTGGTCTGAGCGTCTGGTATTCGGTAACCCCCCAGTTTATCATAACCTCACTTACATTGGGTCTCAATGACACAGCTCGTTTGTACATTAACTCGGCCTGTATGCTTTTGCCAGCATGTCGTGTAGATACGTACATACATGTATGAGTGTTAAGTCTCTACTGTATATAGCATCCGCCGTTCAATCCAAAAATAAATTCAATACCGTGAGTGCCCATCATATAGTCGACAAAAAAGTACCACCTTCGACTTAGCCTGATTATCTATTTCTTGAACAAACTCAATCCAAGGTGTTAATTGAAAAACGTAGGTACCTACTCAGGATATTATGAAAGTTTCATTTAGCTTTCTTCAGACTTGGAGATTTGAGGTGCAAGAAAGTTCCGAGTAGTTGAGAATGCTGTGATCATAGGCGGCAAAGAAAGTTGCGAATAGGGAAATAGGAATAGAAAACACGAAGTATATTTATACTCGTACTTGGGGCTTTTGGCCTTCCGTTACGAGTAGGTTTGTTAGTTTAAAGAGCTTCAACTGTATCGTGCCAACTGCTTTCAAGAAATTTGCTGTTTGGGTAAATACCTAACGATAAGCGACAATTAAAAAGAGCTCCAGTAGAGGGTACAGAAGTTGGTCTCGTGAATTGGGGAGGAACCCTCACAGCGAAGGAATTAATTCGAAATTAGTTGTGTTATGTGGTAGACCTTTGAACAAACGAAATCTTTCTGTGGCATGGTAACACAAATAAATTACTTTGCCTCCTGTTGAAAAACGTAATTATTTTCTCTGTGAAGGAGTGGTGGAATTTTTTTAAACGTTCCTTAAAAGTAAACAGTTTGAGAGAGGAAAAAAAAAGAAGGATGCTACATCTTCTTTTTTGCTAATGAAATTTTCTTTTGCCTGCCTTTAATTACTTTTTCAATGTAATCTTAATCCATCTTCTTTTTTGCTAATGAAATTTTCTTTTGCCTGCCTTTAATTACTTTTTCAATGTAATCTTAATCGGTACATCTTCTTTTTTGCTAATGAAATTTTCTTTTGCCTGCCTTTAATTACTTTTTCAATGTAATCTTAATCTCTTACACTGTCTAACCCATGTTCAACCTCTTCTCCTCAGGCCGAAGTTTCAGTAATGAAGATGACCTACTTCAGACGAAAGAAGTCCTTTTTCGGGAGAATCTACAAGATTAATTGACGTACTGGAGGCAGAATTTTGCAAGTAGTCTGCGGAACAATAGTATGGGGTTGTACCGTTAGTTCATTATTCTGGACTTGATAGGATGTTCCCCTGAAGCTGAAGATAGGATGTTCCAATAATAATAAAAAAAAAATCTTGAGATGTTCAAGTTCGCACGTTCCCGACGAAGTTTGACGATATCTATTTATCATTGAGCATTATTTCCTCTAGTTACTCTAGTATATTCGACCCACGGGAGACTTGGGTGTTAAAGTTACAACTTCCTTTCAGTCTCACGGGACACTTGAGCTTCGAGATGGACACTTCACTGTGACAATGGGTTAAAAAGGAGCTACGGTTTCTGTAGTAGCATGCCCATCCCATACTAGGTACCTATGTCTCTCGTCAGACGGGCGAGATGGGACACAATACTTCTCACCATAGTAAAATGCTGTGCATCATCGAGTCTTTACCTGTGGTGGATAATGCTGGGGTAGATTGTGCACCGCTTTTCGGAAAACGTCCCTGGCTTTCTCGTTTTCTGTAGTAGCATGCCCATACCTATGTCTCTCGTCAGACGGGCGAGATGGGACACAATACTTCTCACCGTAGTAAAGTGCTGTGCATCATCGAGTCTTTACCTGTGGTGGATAATGCTGGGGTAGATTGTGCACCGCTTTTCGGAAAACGTCCCTGGCTTTCTCGTGCTTGGCCTGCTCCACATAGAATTTGCCCAGTTGGATCAGGGCCGACGTTTGGGTGTGCAAGTGGGCCAACTTATCCTTGACACGACTACCATCCAGAGTGGTACACTGTATCAGCTTTTCTTCGCCCTCCCTGTGATGACCTTTGGATAGCAATAGTTGTCCCAAGTTGAGGTAGGCCACTGAAAATGAAAAGAAAGATACTGGGTAATCAAATTCTGCTGAGGATAAGTTTTTGGATAACCTTTCCGTGGATTTTCTACGCTACGATGTCAGTGACTATTTGTGTTTTTCACCTCTAAACCTTAAATACTTTTTAATTATTCCTCCCTTGGCTTTCTCGTGCTTGGCCTGCTCCACATAGAATTTGCCCAGTTGGATCAGGGCCGACGTTTGGGTGTGCAAGTGGGCCAACTTATCCTTGACACGACTACCATCCAGAGTGGTACACTGTATCAGCTTTTCTTCGCCCTCCCTGTGATGACCTTTGGATAGCAATAGTTGTCCCAAGTTGAGGTAGGCCACTGAAAATGAAAAAAAAGATACCTACTGGGTAATCAAATTCTGCTGAGGATAAGTTTTTGGATAACTTTTCCGTGGATTTTCTACGCTACGATGTCAGTGACTATTTGTGTTTTTCACCTCTAAACCTTAAATACTTTTTAATTATTCCTCCCTTCTCTCTCTCTCTCTCCCTCCCTCTCTTTCTCTCACTCTGACCTCTCTGTTTTACCAAATGTCTGAAAAAGCATCACCACCTCATGCTGCTTTTTTAAAAACAAAAAAACATGCAAATAACTTGAAAACAATTTATTTTATTATTTATTTATTTTATGTAAATTTATGCAAATTTTTCTGTACAAAGTTGTTAAAGGTCCTTTTCGTATATATTTATTTTTTTATCTCTAAAGATTAGATAAGGAAATGAGATGAGATTATTTGTAAAGAGAGCGAGAGAGAGAAACGGGAATGAAAAATATTTTGATAAAACCCTCGGATTAAACGAAAAACCTCAACCGAGATGAAATTTGTTTCGATGGTAATTTTCAAAATTTTATCTCGCTCATGAATCCTAACCTTAATATTAAAACGAGCTTCAAAATCAACGGGAAGTATCCTGAGATATGCAAATGTCCGAGATAAAACCCAGCACGTGTCTTCCTGAAGGATTTGTCTTACCCTACTCTTCTTCACTTGCTTTGTTGTAGAGAAGACACTTTGAGCACACTCAAAAATGCAAATGATACCTTTATCACCTTTTCCAAGTAATCATAGCTGCTTAAAGTGCTGATAGGTAAGAGCTGAAGGCAATCCAAATTTGAAAATCACCTAAGAAAATGTCAAAAGACTAATTTTTTTGTTGTAGAGAAGACACTTTGAGCACACTCAAAAATGCAAATGATACCTTTATCACCTTTTCCAAGCAATCATAGCTGCTTAAAGTGCTGATAGGTAAGAGCTGAAGGCAATCCAAATTTGAAAATCACCTAAGAAAATGTCAAAAGACTAATTTTATGCTGTGTCGTTCAGCAACTCTAATTGTTTCTCTTCTAACCAAGAAAATTGAATGATGACTTCATGTAAGATAATGACAATGGTAAGATTGGTGACTTTTTTTCTCAAGTCAAGAGGATACAAAACATTTATCGCAACAAAAATTCAAGTGGTAGGTGAATAAGGGATTTTTTTTCTTCTTCTTTTTTTCCCCATTTAACTGAAGAACTGAACCCAAGACAAGAGAGAAATTACGTGGGAGAGCAAACGAGAGGCTTTTCTTATTTCCTTCTCTCTCTCTCTTCTTCCCTCTTGCTCTTTCACACCCACTCTCTCTCTCTCCACATTGTATTGCCTTTAAACTGCCACTGCCTGCTGATGATAACAAAAGCTCATTTCTCTCTCGCTCTCTCTTTCTCTCTCTCCTCTCACTCGCTTTTGATTGCTCTCTATCTCACTCTCACAGCTCGTCAATTAAAAAGGCTTAAAGCTAAATTCAATTTCTTTCAAGATTATAATCCCTTGGTGAAATTAATTTTATTTGAAAACGAGAGAGGAAAATCACGTCTGGAGAAAGGAGGAAGAGGAGGAAGATGAGGAGGAGGGGAGGAGGAGGATGAATTTTATTTGAAAAAGAGAGGAAAATCAGGCCTGAGGAATGAGCTTTCATAATGGAAGAGGAGAAGAAGGAAGTCAACTCTAATTGTTTCTCTTCTAACCAAGAAAATTGAATGATGACTTCATGTAAGATGATGACAATGGTAAGATTGGTGACTTTTTTTCTCAAGTCAAGAGGATACAAAACATGTATCGCAACAAAAATTTAAGTGGTAGGTAAATAAACAAAGATACAACAATAAATTTTCAACAAAGAAACAGAGTTGACCATTCAAGATCCAATAAGAGAAAAAGAATTGTGGACGTTTGGAAATCTAAAACCTCAATGAAATGAAGAACCAACTCAATCCACTAGAGACAACTATGAAGAGTAAGAAGTTGTTAAGTCAACAGAAACTAGTAATCAAAACAGAGAGCTCAGGGCCGAATAGAATCTATGTTTAGGTAAGAGCTGAAGGCAATCCAAATTTGAAAATCACCGAAGAAAATGTCAAAAGACTAATTTTATGCTGTGTCGTTCAGCAACTCTAATTGTTTCTCTTCTAATCAAGAAAATTGAACGATGACTTCATGTAAGATGATGACAATGGTAAGATTGGTGACTTTTTTTCTCAAGTCAAGAGGATACAAAACATGTATCGCAACAAAAGGAGTACTTTTCTTAACAACCACAAAAAATTTCATCGTTTTCTCGTGAAAAGATGACAACCAAAGGTCTATTTAGCGTAACAGACAGACATACACACATACAGACAGACAGAAATTTTTCTAATGTGATTTTTGGAACCGTGGATGCATAAGGTGTAAGAATAACTAAAAATTTCACGATTCTAAGCAATGTACAGACAAATCTACAATCTATATAAATAAAATTGTAGATTAGTGGTAGGTGAATAAACAAAGATACAACAATAAATTTTCAACAAAGAAAAAGAGTTGACCATTCAAGATCCAATAAGAGAAAAAGAATTGTGGACGTTCAAGTGGTAGGTAAATAAACAAAGATACAACAATAAATTTTCAACAAAGAAAAAGAGTTGACCATTCAAGATCCAATAAGAGAAAAAGAATTGTGGACGTTTGGAAATCTAAAACCTCAATCAAATGAAGAACCAACTCAATCCACAAGAGACAACTATGAAGAGTAAGAAGTTGTTAAGTCAACAGAAACTAGTAATCAAAACAGAGAGCTCAGGGCCGAATAGAATCTATGTTGAGGGAGATAAAGAAAGGAATAGAAATAGTTGAGGAAAGGCATTTTGAGACCAAAACAACATAGGAAAAGGAGAAGGAAGAAGAAGAAGAAGAAGAAGAAAAAGTTGAAGGTAAAGAAGGAAGAGGAAAAGAAAAAGGAGATTATTTGCCTGTCCTGTAAAGATTTAAGTTGTCTCTTTGTGTTATTTTTAAGTCGACCTATACCTACGTATGACTGCTTCAATGCTTTATCTAGTATCCACAGTAGAGACTCTCAGAATAGCACCGAAGCAGAGGTCAAATTACGTTGAGAGTCTGAAGAAAATCGATTTGATGCCTTTGGAGCATTCCCAATTGGTGGAGGTGGCCAACCCTATTTAGAGTATTTAGGTAAATAGGAAAAGACTACACTAGGAAGAAGAAGAATTCGGTGAAGGAGGCATCAGACCTTCCGAACACTCCACACTCTGAATTTGGAACCCAAACTACCTAGTCTACCTACATCTACATAAACATTTTGTAGATTACCCATTACAACGCAAAAAGTACAACTTTTTTTCCCAGACAAACAACAATTTTGATGTTCAATTTTGCAATGATAGATATTTTTATTTTTGGAAAAAAAAAAAAGCACACTCGAAAATGCAAATGATACCTTTATCACCTTTTCCATGTAATCATAGCTGCTTAAAGTGCTGATAGGTAAGAGCTGAAGGCAATCCAAATTTGAAAATCACCGAAGAAAATGTCAAAAGACTAATTTTATGCTCAAATTAGGTATGTTTTACTCCTAACTTTATTGGGAATATTATTTATGAAAAAAATAATAATACCCATCTATAAAATATCTGCTCACTCAAAGGCAGTTTATTACTTGGATGTCTTAAGGTAAAATCCATTTCCCTTGATGATGAGTGTAATTATTTCGACTCTGACAAACAACTTTTTGCCTTTTGAGGCGAAATAAACAAAGATACAACAATAAATTTTCAACAAAGAAAAAGAGTTGAAAAGAATTGTGGACGTTTGGAAATCTAAAACCTCAATGAAATGAAGAACCAACTCAATCCACTAGAGACAACTGAAGAGTAAGAAGTTGTTAAGTCAACAGAAACTAGTAATCAAAATAGAAAGCTCAGGGCCGAATAGAATCTATGTTGAGGGAGATAAAGAAAGGAATAGAAATAGTTGAGGAAAGGCATTTTGAGACCAAAACAACAATGGTAAGGGACATGATATGGAAAAGGTAGGTAATAAAATAAGGCAAGTTTTGGGCTCTTAGAAAAATGACAAACCCAGTGCTAGACCAATTTGGGGAGTTGACTCATCGGGCCATTTGGGGAAATGGGTTTTAAAGTTCAAAGACAATTTGTAGGTAGTTTGAAATGACTAGCATTAGGTCTCTACCTACATTACATAGATAGGTACATACATGTATGAGTGTTATAAGCCTCTACTGTATATGGCATCCGCCGTTCAATCCAAAAATAAATTTAATACCGTGAGTGCCCATCATTTAGTCGACAAAAAAGCACCACCTTCGACTTAGCCTGATTATCTATTTCTTGAACAAACTCAATCCAAGGTGTTAATTGAAAAACGTAGGTACCTACTCAGGATATTATGAAAGTTTCATTTAGCTTTCTTCAGACTTGGAGATTTGAGGTGCAAGAAAGTTCCGAGTAGTTGAGAATGTTGTGATCATAGGCGGCAAAGAAAGTTGCGAATAGGGAAATAGGAATAGAAAACACGAAGTATATTTATACTCGTACTTGGGGCTTTTGGCCTTCCGTTACGAGTAGGTTTGTTAGTTTAAAGAGCTTCAACTGTATCGTGCCAACTGCTTTCAAGAAATTTGCTGTTTGGGTAAATACCTAACGATAAGCGACAATTAAAAAGAGCTCCAGTAGAGGGTACAGAAGTTGGTCTCGTGAATTGGGGAGGAACCCTCACAGCGAAGGAATTAATTCGAAATTAGTTGTGTTATGTGGTAGACCTTTGAACAAACGAAATCTTTCTGTGGCATGGTAACACAAATAAATTACTTTGCCTCCTGTTGAAAAACGTAATTATTTTCTCTGTGAAGGAGTGGTGGAATTTTTTTAAACGTTCCTTAAAAGTAAACAGTTTGAGAGAGGAAAAAAAAAGAGAAGGATGCTACATCTTCTTTTTTGCTAATGAAATTTTCTTTTGCCTGCCTTTAATTACTTTTTCAATGTAATCTTAATCTCTTACACTGTCTAACCCATGTTCAACCTCTTCTCCTCAGGCCAAAGTTTCAGTAATGAAGATGACCTACTTCAGACGAAAGAAGTCCTTTTTGGGAGAATCTTGAATGCCACCTACCGCCCAGGGGAGGGAACTTTACAAGTAGTCTGCGGAACAATAGTATGAGGTTGCAACGAAAGTTCATTATTCTGGACTTGATAGGATGTTCACCTAAAGAGCATCGATACTGTATTGTCTAATGAAGGAGAGAGAGAGAGAGAGAGAGAAGCCGAAAAGGGTTTCTCAAAATCATACTTGGGTGGATGATAGAATACTTTCGTCAGAGAAATAGGAAATAATAGGGGGGTAAGTCATCAGTACATTCTTAGAATTAGAACTATATCAAATCTTTTTTTTTTTTTAAATCTCGAGATCGTTCAAGTTCGCTCGGGCATACAGCCTGACAAACTTTCACGATCTCTGATTGTCATTGAGCATATTTCGTCGAGTATATTCGACCCACAGGAGACTTAAAGTTACAACTTCCTTTCAGCCTCACGGGACACTTGAGCTTCGAGATGGACACTTCACTGTGACAATGGGTTAAAAAGGAGCTACGACAAAGTGCAAGGAAAAGGGATAGCAAGACGAAGAGAAAAAACTCAAGGACGCATCCAACCGAAGGAAGGCGAAAGCAAGAGCGAGATGAGAAAAGCTAATAGAAAAATAATTACTTTTAATATTACATTTTGTCCCATGACTCTCATTCCCTCTTTCTATTTCTCCTTTTGGGATGATATACCTACTCTTTTTCTAGAATTAAATTAATTGTGCTGCAAGAAGAGAGCATGATGTAAAATTCTATGAAAGTTGATGCCCGCATAAGAAGTTGTCAAAATCAGTGACCCAGAGAAAAATGGTTATGGGACGGGGTCCAGGATGAGATCCAACAAAGTGTGGTATGGGGAAGGTTATGTGATTTGAAAAGGCGAATTCCACAGACTTCAAGATGGACCTGAAAAATTCAGACCTTCCTAACTGCAGATGCATATTTACCTACAAGTACCGTACAATAATGCTGGGGTTTACCAACTCGGGATTGAGATGAAACGAGGATTTCCCTATACTTAATACCCAGGTCAACCTCGGATTGAACTCAATCCTGAGACAATCCACGGTGGTAAAACTCGATATAGCTATTCTTTCTACTTACCCGCCAGGGAAGGCCGGTAGTGGATAGCCAACTTGTAGCTTTCTATTGCCTCTTTGTATCGATCCGATGTCTGTAGCAAGAGACCCCTGCAACATAAGAAAAATCAAAGGTTAGAAAAGCATATTGTTCCCTTGCTTCTCAACGGGGGGCATCAAACCTTTTAACCAGCCTAGTTAGCTTAGTCGGTAGTGCGTCTGCCTTGTAAGTGCCAGGCCGCGGGTTCGATTCCCGCCCGGGGCGGATTTTATCCTAATGGGATAATGTTCGTTCTCGGAACGGCTGGCTTTCTCCTATCCTGTCTTCCTTCTCTCTTCGATTTCGGGACGATAAGACCGTAGCAGTTAAGTTCCCTCTGTCAAACCTCTTAAAAAAAAACCTTTTAACCTTGAATACTCTAAAAACTCTCAATAGCTTATTAGTTTTGTTTTCGTCTCTGTGGCAATGGAACTCCCAAGTCAATTTCAGGGACCCAAAGAAAAATGTTACGAAGTCAACAAATGAGATGCAATATTGTAATGACGATGACGGCCACTCCAGCTCAAACTGTCCGACAGACAGTAGTAAAGTGTGTGGCGGAAAAAACCTCCGACTGTCTTTAGACCATCTAGAGACCTGCAGTCGGAAGCTTTTTTCGCTACACACGTTCCTCCTGTCTGACATAGGTACTGAGGGAAAAAAAAACCTTTTAACCTTGAATACTCTAAAAACTCTCAATAGTTTATTAGTTTTGTTTTCGTCTCTGTGCCAATGCCAATGGAACTCCCAAGTCAATTTCAGAGACCCAAAGAGAAATGTTACGAAGTCAACAAATGAGATGCAATCTTGTAATGACGATGACGGCCACTCCAGCTCAAACAGTCCGACAGACAGTAGTAAAGTGTGTGGCGGAAAAAGCCTCCGACTGTCTTTAGACCATCTAGAGACCTGCAGTCGGAAGCTTTTTTCGCTACACACGTTCCTCCTGTCTGACATACTGAGAGTAAGTGGCGGCATAACGTAGTAAACTTGTTTCCTCCTTGTGATGCACGACGCGAGAAATGGATTTTGTCTCGTCTCGCGTGCATCACTAACTCCGGACTCGCTAAAGGCTTTCGGTACTGAGAGTAAGTGGCGGCATAACGTGGTAAAGTTGTTTCCTCCTTGTGATGCACGACGCGAGAAATGGATTTTGTCTCGTCTCGCGTGCATCACTAACTCCGGACTCGCTAAAGGCTTTCAAATTTCTCAATCAACAATCAAGAGCTCGTCACTTCAATGTGCATCCCTCCGCATATTCCTCTAGTTTGAGAAAGCAAAAAAGTAATTATGAGCGTAAGATAAGACGTGAAAGCCGAGCCTTCAGAAACTCCCGTCTCGAGAGATATTTGATAACACCTCTCTACTTTCTAATTCTTTTGCACTTGAGCAAGTGAAAAAGTCTCTAATAAAACTTCCTCTCTCACTCTCTCTCATATCTGTACTCTGCGCCTACATCTTTAAACTTTTCGAAAGCCTGTAGGGTACTTGGGGGTAATTTTGAGACAGTGGCCAATTCTTGAAAAAGATGGTCTTGTAGTGTAGAAGTTTAAAGTGCTACTGTATACCTGGACTGACAGGCATATGTACATATAACTGGATGCTAGCGAAGTTCACACGAGGGCAGTAGCTGAACTGTCAAGTGACCTCGTGATGTAGCTTTGTAGGTAATTGAGCAATTTTTAAAGAGGCTTTGATAGAAGGAACTGTAACTGCCAAGGTCTTATCGTACTGAAAGCGAAGAGAGAAGGAAGACAGGATAGGAGAATGCCGGCCGTTCCGAGAACAAACCTTATCCGTTGAAAGCTTGGTTCTTTAATACCAGTGAAGTTCACACGAGGGCAGTAGCTGAACTATCAAGTGACCTCGTGATGTAGGTTTGTAGGTAATTGAGCAATTTTTAAAGAGGCTTTGATAGAGGGAACTGTAACTGCCAAGGTCTTATCGTACCGAAAGCGAAGAGAGAAGGAAGACAGGATATTTTCGAGAGCCTGTAGGGTACTTGGGGGTAATTTTGAGACAGTGGCCAATTCTTGAAAAAGATGGTCTTGTAGTGTAGAAGTTTAAAGTGCTATTGTATACCTGGACTGACAGGCATACATACACAAGTGACCTCGTGATGTAGCTTTGTAGGTACCTAATTCAGCAATTTTTAAAGAGGCTTTGATAGAGGGAACTGTAACTGCCAAGGTCTTATCGTACCGAAAGCGAAGAGAGAAGGAAGACAGGATAGGAGAATGCCGGCCGTTCCGAGAACAAACCTTATCCGTTGAAAGCTTGGTTCTTTAATATCAGTGAAGCTCACACGAGGGCAGTAGCTGAACTGTCAAGTGACCTCGTGATGTAGCTTTGTAGGCAATTGAGCAATTTTTAAAGAGGCTTTGATAGAAGGAACTGTAACTGCCAAGGTCTTATCGTACCGAAAGCGAAGAGAACAGGAAGACAGGATAGGAGAATGCCGGCCGTTCCGAGAACAAACCTTATCCGTTGAAAGCTTGGTTCTTTAATAGGTCATTTTGAAATCTGGCCACCTTTAGTAAGTAGTTCATTTGAACCTTTTACGGAAGTTACCCCTCGTCTCAAAATTACCCCAAGTCACCCTAAATGTATAAATTTCCCTATGATATTATGGGGTTAAGCTGCGGCAAAAAATGCCTATCCCTTTCAAGTCAAGAAGTTCCACTCAAGAGTTCAATGTTATCAAGCAATCCCGCTCAATAAATTTTCACACCCCGGGTGATGAAACCTGTTGATTGTTGAAAGGGAAAAGTTTAAAACAGGAATTTTAATTGTGGTAAGCATAAAATTACGGTCACAAAAGTCGTTCCTCGCTAAATACAATACGCTAAATTTTATGACTTGACTTGGACTCGAACCACCAACCTCTAGACTTCCCAGTCCCGTTCAGATTATCCTTTACATCTTTACGTTCTAATCCCTGCCCTGGTTTCCAAATACCCGTATAATTCTATCCTGGAATGCAGACTCTCCCGTTTTTATACCCGAAGGTAGAGAAGGGACCGAAAGAAGAGGAGGGACAGGGAAAGTATTTGTCAAATACCATACAGCTTGACAGACAAATTCTTTCTCGGTCCTCTGTCCATCAAACGATACGCGCATATTTGAGTCCCTTTATCTCTTTATTCTTGTCAGTCCCCCCCCCCCCCTGGAAAACACAAGCCGGGAAAATTCCCACCTTTTCGCCCCTTCCTTT
>NW_007377478.1:0-10258 GCF_000475195.1 Diaphorina citri | reverse complement strand
TACTATTGTAATAATAAAGGAAGGACGGACTAAAAACCCTTGAATTCGAGTTTTACAATGGTATTCTTCTTTGAAATTCACTTTTGGAATTTCAGACATTTCCCATTTTCCGGAGATGTGAACATCTAACCTGGGCTACCAAAGTGATCGAGCAACTTACCATAGAGCCAGTGATTGATAGAAATAATTACACTCATCATCAAATCGAGCAACTAACTTCAGTTTCGCATAAAAAAACACTGCGAAAGCAATGTGCCCGCCAAATTGGGACAGTATTTCCCCATGGAATTGATCAGAGAAAATATATTTTTGTATTATTCCATTTTATTTATTTTTCTATCATTTTGAAATTTTAGCTAATGGAAAGCAGATTGAATATTGAAAACTTTACGACTTTATTTTGTGTGCTGCTGCTGAATACCATTATAATGACGAATCAGAAGTCCGATGACAATCTGTGTGCTGACTGGCTCTATCTATCACTGACTCACTTTCTATCACTGACTCACTCTCTATCTATCCCATGACTCACTCTCTATCTCCTCTTACTGTATTTTCAACTTTAATGTTCAAATTACAAACATTCCGGTATACACAGTGTCCCACGTACGATTGTACAACGCTTGAGGGTTAATGATCGAGCAACTTACCATAGAGCCAACTTCAGTTTCGCATAAAAAACACTGCGAAAGCAATGTGCCCGCCTAATTGGGACAGTATTTCCCCATGGAATTGATCAGAGAAAATATATTTATGTATTATTCCATTTTATTTATTTTTCTATCATTTTGAAATTTTAGCTAATGGAAAGCAGATTGAATATTGAAAACTTTACGACTTTATTTTGTGTGCTGCTGCTGAATACCATTATAATGACGAATCAGAAGTCCGATGACAATCTGTGTGCTGACTGGCTCTATCTATCACTGACTCACTTTCTATCACTGATTCACTCTCTATCTATCCCATGACTCACTCTCTATCTCCTCTAACTGTATTTTCAACTTTAATGTTCAAATTACAAACATTCCGGTATACACAGTGTCCCACGTACGATTGTACAACGCTTGACCTAAAGACGGGTAAGAGAGAGAAAAAGAGGAGTAAGAAGGGTTAGGGAGGGAAGATGGGGCAGAGGAAAAGAGGAGAAAGGGAGGGGGCTTTTAAAAATTAGACGAGAGAGAAAAAGAACGGGCTACCGAAAATTGAGGTTAAGAAGTTAGTGGGAAGGAGAAGGGAGAGTTATTGGAGTAGACAGAGCAGGAGAGAAAGAGAGAGAGAGAAAGAGAGAGAAAGAGAGAGAGAGAAAGAGAGAGAGAGAAAGAGAGAGAAAGAAAGAGAGAGAAAGAGAAAGATAGAGAAAGAAAGAGAGAGAGAGAGAAGGAGAGAAAGAGAGAGAGAGGGGATGAGAAATGGGGAAAGATGAACTAAGAATAAAGCGATGAAGGAAGGGGAAAAAGATGAATGAGGAGAAAAGGGAGATGAATGAGGAGAAAAGGGAGATGAACGAAGAAAGAAGAGCAACGAAGGGAGAAGGGAAAACTTGAGATTTTGCTTTTCGTTTCCTTATAAGAAACTAATGTGTAGGAGTGATTATAAAGTCAAATGTACCCATCTAACCTTGGAAAAACAAGCTGGGCCCGTCCCTCCGGGAATTTTGTAGCCCGTAGTTTATTCGATCGTGGTTAAAGAAAATCAGTACCTATACACCTACCTAATTTGTTTAATATACAGTTTATTATTATTGATTTGATTTTTGATTTTACTGTCATGTAATGATTTATCAAGACTAGAGCCCGTTCTCCCTTTATTCCTTTCAAGTAACCCGTCTAAATTGTTTGCTGAGAAAATTATATCATTAGGTGATATTAGATTTAAATTAATTTAATTTAAAACTTAATCTCATTCCTCCTCTCAATCCCATATCGGCCTCGTTAGAAATACGAAAAGATTTCTAGCATGGAATAGGCATTACCTACTTTTTTATTTACTGTAGGTTTAGCCAACAAGACAAGTCTTCATCCATGGAAAACATCTAATGGAAAAAGTACTAAAGATTGCCCGGATCTTCGAGCTTATTTAGAAATCTGCTTACACAAAAAGGTCACTCTGAGGCTTGATAGCAACTTAAATGTAGGGGCAAACAGCCCCAAAAGATGGGTTAAGCTTATACGAAAATACACCCCTGAAAAACGGCTCTCTATCTTACAGTCGCCACTACAGGAGGGCGATGAATCCTTATACACTCCTATAACCCTTATACACTGCTATAACCTACCTCAGAAGCCACAAATTAAACTGAAAGTTATCTGAACACACCCAATGGGTAAGTGAGGGAGAGAAAAAGAGGAGTAAGAAGGGTTAGGGAGGGAAGATGGGGCAGAAAACCAGTGAGAAAAAGAGGAGAAAGGGAGGGGGCTTTTAAAAATTAGACGAGAGAGAAAAAGAACGGGCTACCGAAAATTGAGGTTGAGAAGTTAGTGGGAAGGAGAAGGGAGAGTTATTGGAGTAGACAGAGCAGGAGAGAAAGAGAGATAGAGAGAGAAAGAATGAGAGAGAAAGAAAGAGAAAGAGAGAGAGAAAGAGAGAGAGAGAGAGAGAGAGAGAGAGAGAGAGAGAGAGAGAGAGAGAGAGGGGATGAGAAATGGGGAAAGATGAACTAAGAATAAAGCGATGAAGGAAGGGAAAAAAGATGAATGAGGAGAAAAGGGAGATGAACGAAGAAAGAAGAGCAACGAAGGGAGAAGGGAAAACTTGAGATTTTGCTTTTCCTTTCCTTATAAGAAAGTAATGTGTAGGAGTGATTATAAAGTCAAATGTACCCATCTAACCTTGGAAAAACATCGATGTGAATCGAAGGCCGGTCGACTAGAAGTGGACATACCTTTATATGGGCCAACGACTGTTTAAGCTCATTTTACGAGAAAAATTGTCTGACCGCAAGGGCCATTTTAACAGGACCATCCTGTAGACACAGTCATCTTAGTGTAGACTGCAGAGTACCCTGTCTGCAGTCTGCCCTTGGTAAACCGGTGCGAAATAATGAAAAGAGATTTTAAATTGAAAATTATGATAAGAGAAATTATTTTTTGCGGATATAATTTTGCCAACACTTTGTACACTACATAGTTTGGAAAAACATGCTGGGCCCGTCCCTCCGGGAATTTTTTAACCCGTAGTTTATTCGATCGTGGTTAAAGAAAATCAGTAACTATGTACTTACCTAATTTGTTTAATATTCAGTTTATTATTATTGATTTGATTTTACTGTCATGTAATGATTTATCAAGACTAGAGCCCGTTCTCCCTTTATTCCTTTCAAGTAACCCATCCATTTATTGGCCTCAAGAAAATCAGTACCTATGCACCTACCTAATTTGTTTAATATTCAGTTTATTATTGATTTGATTTTTGATTTTACTGTCATGTAATGATTTATCAAGACTAGAGCCCGTTCTCCCTTTATTCCTTTCAAGTAACCCATCCATTTATTGGCCGTGCTCGGCGTAGCTTAACATAGGGGACGCTAAAACCGGCCTTAAATTAACGACTGAAGTGTTATCTAAAACTTTCTCTTTTTGAGTTCATAGGTCGTCGCGACAAATTTCAAGATCAGAGCTCATTTGTGTGAGAAAATGTGAAAAAAAAAAAAAAACGAGGTAGGTTGAGAAGAGAAACCAATACCTCCAAGTTAAGTGTTGAATTGCCACGAAAACAACCCGGTGAAATATTTGTGAAGGAAACACGAGTGCAAATTTTCGGTCGACTCTGGGAATCTAGCTTGAGACCTTCTACGTGGTAATCAAACGCGTTACGGACAAACTGTGCCCTTAAGGTGTGTCCACACATGGTCGACGGCCGTCAAACGACGTGCATCGACGTCGATCGATGTGAATCGAAGGCCGGTCGACTAGAAGTGGACATACCTTTATATGGGCCAACGACTGTTTAAGCTCATTTTACGAGACAAATTGTCTGACCGCAAGGGCCATTTTAACAGGACCATCCTGTAGACATAGTCATCTTAGTGTAGACTGCAGAGTACCCTGTCTGCAGTCTGCCCTTGGTAAACCGGTGCGAAACAATGAAAAGAGATTTTAAATTGAAAATTATGATAAGAGAAATTATTTTTTGCGGATATAATTTTGCCAACACTTTGTACACTACATGGCATTATCCCATCAGGATAAAATCCGCCCCGGGCGGGAATCGAACCCGCGGGCTAGCGCGTACAAGGCAGACGCGCCACCAACCAAGCTAACTAGGCTGGCGAGAGAGAGAGAGACAGAGAGAGAGAGAGAGACAGAGAGAGAGAGAGAGAGGGGGGGAAAGAGGAGAGAAAAATACGAGAGCTTATGAAAATATATGTACCAATATTCAAGCACTAAAAGAAATCAAACAACTACATATACCTACTGCCGATTGACTAAATATAATATTTGCCTTATTGAATGAAAGCTTTTCTCTTTAGAGCTTAGTACACGGTTATTCCATAAAGGTATGCCGCAAAGAAATGGCTGTAATATCTGCCTGTGTTACAAGAGCTTTTAGAACAAACAGCCAGGGGCGTGGGGTGAGATTTTGGATAGGGGAAGCTCTGAAGTCTAAACCCATATAATTATACAGAACTGAATGTTATGGTTTGATGGAAAAAAATCTGGTGTGAACATCACACGACTTTCTATTACATTTGCAGAATACGTAGGTATTTGAAAAGAAATAGAAAATAAAAATTGCCTGTGTTACAAGAGCTTTTAGAACAAACAGCCAGGGGCGTGGGGTGAGAGTTTGGATAGGGGAAGCTCTGAAGTCTAAACCCATATAATTATACAGAACTGAATGTTATGGTTTGATGGAAAAAAATTATTTACCAATGCCAATCTGCTGGTGGTCCTAGAATCCAGATTGAAAAAGCACTAAATCACTTACCATTTTCGCCAGTAAGTGGAGGGGGGGTAAAAAAAAAAAATAATAAAATACAGAGGGGAAGGGCACACTGAGAAAAAAAAAATAGGGTGTCGGAAGCCCAATCGAGTGACTGGATTCCAGAACTCTAATATTGAACTCTATACCGGGAAGCTCAACACTATAATATAATAGAGTTCTTCCACCCTAACTTGTGGCACTTTTTTCTCAGTGTAGTTTCCCCTTTTGAAAATTTCACCCCACGCCACTATCTATCTTATGTGTAGGAACGTATACATCTACTCTGGACGTATGTAGGTTAATCATTCTCTTGATTGGGATAAATTTTTCAAGTACCTACCTACCTATCTCTATTGCTCTGTTTCAATTTTTCGAAATTATAAATCGCGTACAAATTACTTCAGGGGCCCTATTTTATACAACGTTTTTTACTGAGTTTATGGCCCTATTTTATAAATCTTTTTATTCTATTTTTTAAGAGGTTTGATAGAGAGAACTGTAACTGCTAAGGTCTTATTGTCCCAAAAGGGAAGAGAGAAGCAAGACAGGATAGGTAAAAGCCAGCCGTTCCGAGAACGAATGACACTATTTTATACATCGTTCTTTTTTGAGTTTATTGTCCTCGCTGCACAGTAAGTCACCGGGTTTATAACCGAGGTTATAAACCGTTTTATAAGCGTTCTCCGACTGGGGAACGCTAAGCAGCGAGCAGGCCATCGCTTCTAGGGTAGGTACAGGTCCGGGAACGAAACTTTTTTTTGCAGGATGCGAAATCGCGCCCTAGCCTACACCCTATTATTAAGTATACGAAACCCTGATAATTACCGTCCTCGCGTATTGTTTCAAAGTTCCGGTACCCTGAATAAATCAGGGGGAGGAACTCATTGCAAGGAAGTTTCGGGGGTTTTTTCCTAATAACAACAAAAGCCATTTCACAACTTCTACTAGCATGGCCTTTTGCGGAGAACACAATATAAATTATGGTACGCTCTCCTTTTTTAGCAAGAGATAATTTATTTGCTCTCCCTTCTTTATCCCCTGGCGAGAAAATTTTGAGCCCTCTACCCCTACTTGACCTGGATTCAATAGGCACTGTTTTCCAATAGATTCGTCGATATAAAATGGAATGATGTAGGTATGTAGGTATTTGTGGGTCGGTTAGGTTCTTTCTACCGGCTCAAAAATATTCATTATTGTCTGAAAATCTCTAAATTTGAAATTGAACCAAAAGGTAGGTAAATACATACCTAAATACGAGACACTATAATATGTCCATCTCTCTGCGAAACAGATGGCGACATTTGTGTGAATTACGCCTAATGCATAAGTCCAGATCAAAATGCAAAGGTCCCAAATAATAATACAAACCCTCTTTCTTATGTCGATATTTGGTAATTATAAGTCAGCATGGAATTTGGATAGATGAGAATCCATTAGAAACTAGAAAAGATATTCTAGTTCTGAAGTACTAGGCAAACTAGAATTTTATAAATCGTCTGTCATTCTAAATTCGCCACCCCGGCATGCTTCCAAGGGGGCACTAGATAATTCTATTGGCTCTAAAATCACTACCAATAGAATCATAAGCATAGATATAGACAAAATGGACAACGGAGAGAACGCAATTTCATATTTGCATAGAAAAAACGCTTTTACGTTTTTTAATTCGAATTTAATCCCTCCACCCAAACCCTTCTCTACGAATCAAATTGTTTACATTTCAAAACGAAATGGGTAAAAAAAAACTTTTTTAAAATGATTTTATTTTAATTGTTATTTTTTTATAATGATGACATTCTTTTTCTCTATTGTTTCCTCTACTACATTTTTTCTCTCTCTTAGTTCTCATTCTTTTCTCAAATTGGATCATCATTATTATTAGAGTCTCTTTTATTTATTTTAATGACGAGCTGGATTTTCATTATTTTCTTTCTCCGAATGATCTCCAAATGAAATGGAACTCTTTAACCTCTTCGGTGTTGTTGAGTCATAATAATTATAATGATCGACAATATTTGAACAAAATGGGCAGTTACAAACTATTTAAGAAATTTACTATCACTTCCAATATGTGAATATGTGACTATCCTGTTAGTGTTTTCCAATGAATAAGCAATCCAGCTAACTCTTTTATGTCCTTCCATGGATCCACCTCCTTTCATCCCTCTCTTCGTGATTTTTCATATCGTCTCCTTTCTCAAGGAGTGAAGATGAAATGCTTCATTTATTGTTCTTTTGTGCAGACTTTCCTCGGTATAATATCTTGAGAATCAATGTTGTATTGTTCTCTATTCTCAGGTATTATACCAGAGATTATCATTCGAGCTTTAGATGTTCTTTGTTCTATGCTATGACTTTGACGTTTTTGCAGAACTTAGCTCCTAAAAGTCCTAAAACTCCCTATAAACTCCTAAAACTCCCTATAAACTCCTAAAACTCCCTATTGAAGAATGAATTACATGTTTGAGGATCTGACTTATTGATTCAGTAGTCCCCTAAAAAGAGTATACACAGTTCTTTTCCATAACTCACTTAATCCTTACTTTTCTCTAGAAGGTATTATGATCGATGACAATAATCTAGCAAATCCTCTTTCCTTCCTACCTTGAAGAATGGCGCATTACACCTGATACAGGCAGTGGTACTCACACACATGTAGGCAGAGTATAGAACACCTCCACACACACACAAGTTATTTTCCGACAGCGAAAACAAAACAATAAATAAAGCTCGCAGTAAACACAGTTGCAAGTTTGTGTTGCGGATGAAATATTAGCTGGAGAAAATGAAAATGAGAAATGGTCGGAAAACAAATGCAGTGCGGGAATGCCAGCATACATCATTCCACATAATTGTTACATACATCAGACTAAGCCCAGACCTCTCATTATTTACAAGTATATAAACAAGCCACATATCTTTCTGGAAATATGTACGGGGTGACCCCAATTTTGAGTACCTCAAAGTCGAAATAATTGCAACGCCTAATGATTGTAAAGTGTAGACTTCTAGAGTAAAAGATTACATATAGGTAGATATATTATTTTTTCAATTTTCCCCTAAAAAAGAGAAAAATAAGGGGGGGGATGACAAACTCTTTACATGAACCTGCAGACCCGGGACTGCCCTGAAGTAAAGTCCAAACAAGTATTAGGGTACTTGATACTTTAGAAAACAAAGTTGTCCCTCATGACCACTAACAACTCACCCTATAGGACTTTATCTTAACAAGTTTCCTGCTTTGTGCTGAGGAACATCAGGAAAAACCTCCTGAATGGAAAACAAAGCATAATAAATTAACATAGGAAGAGCCCCCGCATACCCTATTATTAAGTATACGAAACCCTGATAATTACCGTCCTCGCGTATTGTTTCAAAGTTCCGGTACCCTGAATAAATCAGGGGGAGGAACTCATTGCAAGGAAGTTTCGGGGGTTTTTTCCTAATAACAACAAAAGCCATTTCACAACTTCTACTAGCATGGCCTTTTGCGGAGAACACAATAGAAATTATGGTAAGCTTTCCTTTTTTAGCAAGAGATAATTTATTTGTTCCCCCTTATTTATCCCTTGGCGAGAAAATTTTGAACCCTCTACCTCTACTTGACCTGGATTCAATAGGCAATGCTTTCCAATAGGTTCATCGATATGGAAAGGAATGACGTATTTGTGGGTCGGTTAGGTTCTTTCTACCGGCTCAAAAATATTCATTATTGTCTGAAAATCTCTAAATTTGAAATTGAACCAAAAGGTAGGTAAATACATACCTATAAAATACGAGACACTATAATATGTCCATCTCAGATGGCGACATTTATGTGAATTACCCCTAATGCATAAGTCCAGATCAAAATGCAAAGGTCCCAAATAATAATACAAACCCTCTTTCTTATGTCGATATTTGGTAATTAATTATAAGTCAAAATGGATTATGGATAGATGAGAATCCATTAGAAACTAGAAAAGTTATTCTATAGTTGTAGAGTAGGTACAAGGCAAACTAGAATTTTATAAATCGTCTGTCATTCTAAATCCGTCACCCCGGCATATGCTTCCAAGGGGGCACTAGAGAATTCTATTGGTAACTCTGAATTCACTACCAATAGAATCATAAGCATGGAAATAGATATAAACACAATGGACAAGGGAGAGAACGCAATGTCATATTTGCATAGAAAAAAAAACGCTTTTACGTTTTTTAATTCGAATTTAATCCCTCCACCCAAACCCTTCTCTACGAATCAAATTGTTTACATTTCAAAACCTCGTCCTTTGAATGTTGTTTCAATACCTATCTTATTTTAATTAAAAGTTGTACAAAGTGTGAGACGGCAAAGTGGAAGAGCTCGGTGTAAATTACTTACAGGATTATGGCGAGAAAAGATAACGCGATGCAAACGGGAAGGGAAGACATTTCTATTAAACTTATCAAAAAATTCAGATTACCTAGGTAAGTATTTTCTAATAACAAACAGGGTGTTTCCAGATTGTTTCGTCGCTGTAGCATGCCCATTCCGTAGTATGTCTCTCATCAGATGGGCGATGAGGGTCACAAGACACAATACCTCTAAGTTAAGTGTTGCATAAGTTGCAATGCCACGAAAACAACCCGGTGAAATATTTGTGATGGAAACACGAGTGCAAATTTTCGGTCCACTCTGGGAATTGAACTCGAGACCTTCTACGTGGTAATCAAACGCGTTACGGACAGACTGTGCCCTTAAGGTGTGTCCACACATGGTCGACGGCCGTCAATCGATGTGCATCGACGTCCATCGATGCGTGACCTGATCAGGTCTACCTGATAGTGAGTGGCTGACTTACCCCACGCCACTACCTATAGCAGGGAAAACTGTGTGGGAAACTTTCACCCCGGGCCCCGCGGGGGGCTAATCCGGCCCTGCACACGACTAGACTGATATTATAAATTTCCACAACAACTAGACTGATATTATAAATTTATATGATGCGAACATCATCATATTAAAATAATGTTGTAATAATATCAAGTGTGTTCTCACCACTTCACGATTTCCAGTTGATGGTTCAATTTCGATTTTTATTTTTAATCAATTCTATCTAAAAATTGAACACTGAATGGACAGGGTTCTCTGTGCACTGTGCACTATACTTGGATCCTTTTATTCATTTACATGGTTTTACTTAACTTGAGATCTCTGTTTGTAATTTGTTTGTTTGTTTGGGTCAAATCTTGTAACTAAAACTACAGGGTGTTACAATATTCAGGGTGTTATAACATACAGGGTGTTACAATATACAGGGTTTTACAATATTCAGGGTGTTACAACATACAGGGTGTTACAGCATACAGG
>NW_007377477.1:478401-494839 GCF_000475195.1 Diaphorina citri | reverse complement strand
TCCATTAACTTCACCCAGAGTGGTGCCAGGAAAAGCCAGCACGCGATAGCCCAGATGGTCACCCATCCGGGTACCACGGGAAAAGTTGCTTCTGTGGCTGAGCCACAAGATCAAACCAGGAAGCTGTGGCTGAGACACAAGATTTCCGAATGATGAACATAGTAGTCTAGCAAGACGGCGAAAAGGCGAAAAGCATGCCTTTTACTGAGTGGTTCAATACTAAAAGCGTGCCCTTTACTGAGTGGCTCAGTTCTAAAAGTGAGTCCATTAGCGATCAAACCAGGAAGCTGGATGAGGCACAAGATTTCCGAATGATGGACATAGTAGTCTAGTAAGACGGCGAAAAGCGTGCCTTTTACTGAGTGGTTCAATACTAAAAGCGTGCCCTTTACTGAGATGTTCAGTTCTAAAAGTGAGTCCATTAGCGATCAAACCAGGAAGCTGGATGAGGCACAAGATTTCCGAATGATGGACATAGTAGTCTAGTAAGACGGCGAAAAGCGTGCCTTTTACTGAGTGGTTCAATACTAAAAGCGTGCCCTTTACTGAGATGTTCAGTTCTAAAAGTGAGTCCATTGACGATCAAACCAGGAAGCTGGATGAGGCACAAGATTTCCGAATGATGGACATAGTAGTCTAGCAAGACGGCGAAAAGGCGGAAAGCGTGCCTTTTACTGAGTGGTTCAGTTCTAAAAGTGAGTCCATTGACGATCAAACCAGGAAGCTGGATGAGGCACAAGATTTCCGAATGATGGACAAAGTAGTCTAGCAAGACGGCGAAAAGCGTGCCTTTTACTGAGTGGTTCAATACTAAAAGCGTGCCCTTTACTGAGTGGTTCAGTTCTAAAAGTGAGTCCATTAACGATCAAACCAGGAAGCTGGATGAGGCACAAGATTTTCGAATGATGGACAAAGTAGTCTGGCAAGACGGCGAAAAGCGTGCCTTTTACTGAGTGGTTCAATACTAAAAGCGTGCCCTTTACTGAGATGTTCAGTTCTAAAAGTGAGTCCATTAGCGATCAAACCAGGAAGCTGGATGAGGCACAAGATTTCCGAATGATGGACAAAGTAGTCTAGCAAGACGGCGAAAAGGCGAAAAGCGTGCCTTTTACTGAGTGGTTCAATACTAAAAGCGTGCCCTTTACTGAGATGTTCAGTTCTAAAAGTGAGTCCATTAGCGATCAAACCAGGAAGCTGGATGAGGCACAAGATTTTCGAATGATGGACAAAGTAGTCTAGCAAGACGGCGAAAAGGCAAGAAGCATGCCTTTTACTGAGTGGTTCAATACTAAAAGCGTGCCCTTTACTGAGTGGTTCAGTTCTAAAAGTGAGTCCATTGACGATCAAACCAGGAAGCTGGATGAGGCACAAGATTTCCGAATGATGGACATAGTAGCAAGCTAGCAAGACGAGCTTCCTTGTCCTTCAACTTTACATCTGTGAGTCTATCCTGAGATTCTGCTAGTCCCCCGAGCTTAGATTCTCGAGTCTAGGAAGTAAAATGTGGTCCAAACCAGTTACTTGTACTTTGTTTTGCTAGAATATTAGATTCTAGCTCGTTTCTGATGTAAAATGATTCCATGTGACTTGGAAAGAAAATGTACATGGGTAACTAAGTAATCCTGCTTCCAATTCTATGTATTTCTATTTACGATTCTATGTACATACCTACTTCATTTCTTATTCTTGCTTCAAAGTTAAGGATTGAAATGATTATTTGTGTCCAAACCTGTTATAATGTTACTTGGTACTTTGTTTTGCTAGAATAAAGATAATTCTAGCTCATTTTCCATGTACATTTACCTAAATGGGTAACTAAGTTATGATATTTTCAATTCTATGTACTTCGTTTCCTATACTTGCCTCATGCTAGTCTAAAGTTAAGGATTGAAATGATAGGTGGTCCAAACCTGTTATTACATGGAACTTTGTTTTGCTGGAGTTCAGATTGTCCTATCTTTCCTTTTGACTTCGAATGAAAACTTACATGTGGGTATCTAAGTACATATTTCTATATTTTCTATTACTGATTCTAAGAGATTCTATTATTGATTTTTCTCCTATGTACTTCATTTCCTATACTTGCCTCAAGCTAGTCTAAAGTTAAGGCTTGACATGATCAGTTCAATCAGTTTACTATAGATTCTAGATGATTCTAGCTATTTTCTGTGCTACTCTTAATATGTCTACATGATTTGGAATGAAACTTTAAATAGGTACTCGTATCTACTAACTATTTAATGTCATTTCTAGTTATTATTGTGTCAGAATAGAATTTCTAATCTGTATAGAGATAAAGGTGATTAGAATTTCTAATCTGTGTTAAAGGTGCGTCTCTATTGTCGATCGACATCGCCTAAACCAGGGCCGTTTTAGGGGAGGGGGCCCTTCTTTTCAATTCTATGTACTTCGTTTCCTAGTCTTGCCTCATGCTAGTCTAAAGTTAAGGATTGAAATGATAGGTGGTCCAAACCTGTTATTACATGGAACTTTGTTTTGCTGGAGTCCAGATTGTCCTATCTTTCCTTTTGACTTCGAATGAAAACTTACATGTGGGTATCTAAGTACATATTTCTATATTTTCTGTTATTGATTCTAAGAGATTCTATTACTGATTTTTCTCGTATGTACTTCATTTCCTATCCTTATCGAACGCCATTACCAGGCGAGCGTCTTGACCACTACGCCACCCAGGTGTGCTTGTTGTCCTTAGTCTGCTGTCTGCTCAGACTTCCTGAGTCTGACATCCTACTCTTTAAGCACTTTTTTTTTTATAGGTATTTTCCTCCTAACTTGACAATTTGACAAAAAAGTTGCAATAACACATTGATTCAAATATCCACATTAAACTTGTTTTTTTTTTTTATCATTATTTAATGCATTTTACGACCATACCCTATTGGTCAATTGGTAATTTGCAATTCGCCCGGTTTTTCTTCCCCCTTATTAGAGGGAAGTGAAAAGTAAAGGTGTGTCTCCAAACATAGTCAACCGGCCGAAAACTGATTAGTAGCAATACTTAACTTGGACTCGAACTACCTAACTCCAGATCCACTTTCAAGTTTAGTTGAAACACTAAGTTCGACTTATTGTTTCATTAAAAATTTTCATCAGTAAATAGTTTCTTTGAATTAAATTGATCCCAAGGAAACCCTAGACCCTTGACAAATGGAGTGTGCCTGTGATGTATTCCAATACACTCGACCTCTGTGCTGTGCTTTATTTAAAAACTTTATCATAGAATTCATAGGTACTTCATTCGTAATCTACCGATTACGGTAGGTTGACGTGTCTTTGTACTATAAGACAACATGTCACAAAGCAACAGGTAGATATAATATATCACAAAGAATAACTGGCATAAGTGCATAACGCATCATGTGTCATCTGTACTAATCTGTAGTATTAAAGCATCATCTGTAGTGTTCTCTAGGACTTGCCACCTGTTTATTTCATCACTAACATGAACTACTCATGTAGTATTTAAGTAGTTTGTAGTATTCGCCTCATGGCATGGCGTGATGCAAAACTTGAAACTCGCATCGTTTGAAAACCATGTGGACTTTCAGGGTCAAAGAGTCATATGTATAATTTTGTAATTTCTATTATGACTCGTTTGCAGTGGTGTGTCGTGAGGTTTTCAAAAGGGGAAGCTATAAACCCATATTAAACAGAATGCCGTATTGTCTGGCTGGGGGACTTTAAACAGGGACTCGGCCAGCTTAGTCTGACTGGGAGACTTTAAACAGGAAGTAGGTACCAGCCTGAATTTCCCTTGCTAAAGAAATAGCCAAGGTTGAGTGCGAAGGGCATCCACTCGTAAAATTTGTAGCCAAAATCAAATGTCAGACCAAAGCAATCACCCTAATTAGGGCTGATTGAGAGGCTGACGAAAAAGGCCGACCCCGTCTGTACACGGGAAAAGGCGAAGGAAAAGAAGAAGACCGATCTGCTGGTGGTTTCCATACCGCTGTGAAGCACCGCTTCCCTATGCAAACCACACCACTGACTCAATTGTAGAGATTATAGTCAATTTCCTAATAGTATTACTTCCAACTACAGACATGTGGTACTAATATACCGGTATTCAGAGAACTATGAGTCTCGTGATCTCAACCCTGGACCGACAGATGATTCAGAGTCTTCAGGATTGGGCGCGGAAACAGCCTCACCTTCCACCCATTTTAGGTGAGACACTAAGAGAGGGCAGGAAAAATAAGAAGGAGAGATGGTCTGGCTGGGGGACCTTAAACAGGGAGTAGACCAGCCTGAAATTTCCCTTGCTTAAGAATTAGCAAAGGTTGAGTGCGAAGGGCATCCACTCGTAAAATTTTATAACTAAAACCAAATGTCAGCCCAAAAGCAATCACCCTAGTTAGGACTGATTGAGAGGCTGACGAAAAACGCCGACCCCGTCTGTACACGGGAAAAGGCGAAGAAGAAGTCCGATTATTTCAACCTCTATCCCTGTTTCTATTCTCACAGATAATCAAATGGTGATATTCCTCGTGATTTGCGGCAACAGCATTGAGAGAGCCAAGAAACTAATTGACGTTCACTTCACCATGAAAACTCTCTACACAGATCTGTTCAGTGGACGAGATCTACTATCGCGACCCCTTCAGGACGCCATGGACACTGTGTAAGTTCCGCCACTGATTTTCATTAAAAAAAAAAGTTTGATACATGCGACTGTAATAATGGAGGTCATGGAATTTTATCCTCAATTATTTGAAAATTTGACCATTATAATAATGGAGCTCTAAGGGTTAGGTGGAGGTCCAGTGTGGAGGAGGCCAAGCCAAGGCTAACATCGGGCTGTAGTGCCATTTGGTAAGGTAAGAGTTAGGTGGTAGAGAATGCCTCTGGCGTTAACCTCGCCTAGTGGTTGCTATCCAGTCAAGAGTCTATTATTATTCTTATGATGGATCACTCCAAATACTCCAAAAGATCACCAAGAAATAAGTGTGCATCAAGCTTAACCCTTTCTATCGTTCTTTCCCATTCCAGTCACATAACGGCTCTCAAAGGTCTAGACTACTCGGGACGTCGCGTCAACTTTACCTCCCTCAAAATGCCGGACACAGGACTTTACCATGGGCCGACCGTGGTTAAACTCATCTACATGTTTGAAGACATTAACAACTTTCTGCGGGGTAGCCACGCTGCCGGCACCACCGTAGTTATGGACGCCACCGGGTTTGGTGTCAGTCATTTGAGCACCTTGTCCCTATCTTTTTTGAAGCAGAGCAGCCAGTATTTCACGGTAAGACAACGCACCCAACAGACCACAAGTAGATACCGTGAACTTGGTCGTTTCAGCGAAAACTTTAATTCCCCGTAATCAAATGCTTTTTCAATGTCAGAATCTTTTCTTTTTTGTTGACAACCCTGAAGGATCTCTGCCGCAAAACCTCATCCAAATCAAATTGCCAGTATTTCACGGTAAGACAACGCACCCAACAGACCACAAGTAGATACCGTGAACTTGGTCGTTTCAGCGAAAACTTTAATTCCCCATAATCAAATGCTTTTTCAATGTCAGAATCTTTTCTTTTTTGTTGACAACCCTGAAGGATCTCTGCCGCAAAACCTCAGCCAAATCAAATCTTGAGTCTCAAATCCTTTGTTTTTTTTTTCAAGCCAAATCCTTTGTTTTTCCAAGTCAAATCCTTTTCATTTCAAGCCAAATCCTTTGTTTTTCAAGTCTAATCCTTTTCATTTCAAGCCAAATCCTTTGTTTTTTCAAGTCAAATCTTTTGTTTTTTCAAGTCAAATCCTTTGATCCTTTGTTTTTTTTTTCAAGCCAAATCCTTTGTTTTTCCAAGTCAAATCCTTTTCATTTCAAGCCAAATCCTTTGTTTTTCAAGTCAAATCCTTTTCATTTCAAGCCAAATCCTTTGTTTTCCAAGTCAAATCCTTTGTTTTTTCAAGTCAAATCCTTTGTTTTTTTCAGCACGGCGCATCGGTGCTCGTCAGTGAGATCATCGTGGTCAACGCCAACTCGGTGGCCGAAAAATTAGTCATGCTAGTACGGCCGTTCATTCCGGCCGAAATCTACAACCGAATCCACATCCTGCCGAAAGAAAAACACGACAAGCTCTTCGACTATATTCCGCGAGAGGTCGTCCCGAGCGATTTGGGCGGGGAAGGTAGGTTACTATTCCAATATCATTCCATTGGTTGGGTGGAAGAGCTCACTGTGTGAGAATCCTGCCATAAAGCCTTAAAAAAAATATCAAAACATATAAGCGTATCCAACCATTTAGAAAAATTTTCATTGTCATATTAATACCCTATGTTTATAGGCAGGTTGATATACCTACTGAACTATTTCTTCGTCTTCTTCTTTTACTCCACCTTTTCCCAATTCTATTTGGGGTCGGCGTTTCCATCTTGTATTCTACTCCTCCATTTCCGTCTATCCAATGCTTCCTCTTTTCTCCATCCCTTCTCTCTAAGGTCCTCCTCCACTTTATCTCTCCACCTCATTTTCGGTTCACCCCTTCTCCTTTTACCCCCTATACCTAAACTCTCTATTTATACATACCTACCTATTCAATTATCGATAATATTCCTCCTACTGCTATGTAACCCACGTATGTAGGTACCTAGGATAAAATTGATGTCAAATAAAACATTGCCCCACCTATTACAATTACAGGTCAAAGTAACTTATGTACCTATGATAAAATGGATGTCAAATAAAACATTTCCCATTTATTCCTCCTACAATTCCAGGTCAAAGCATTGCCGAGCTGACGAAGGAAACCTACCAGACCATGCTGGACAATAGGGAGTTCTTCCAGGCAGAGGAAAAGCTGCAGCGGGTGAAAGAATCGCTGAGACCGGCCGGGAATGGGAACAAAATCGGGGAAATGTCAGGGTCGTTCAAGAAGCTGGATTTGGATTGAGGCGATGCGACCGGGATTTTACAGAAACTACAAGGGGTACAGTGACAAATAAAAGTTGCAGCGGGTGAAAGAATCACTGAGACCGGCCGGGAATGGGAACAAAATCGGGGAAATGTCCTGGTCGTTCAAGAAGCTGGATTTGGATTGAGGCGATGCGACCGTGAATCGATGTTGTAGAGGTAGTGTGGACTGTTTCAATGGACATCCGCTGGCTTTCGCCTCTATCCCCCATCTACATACTACAAGGGGTACAGTGACAAATAAAAGTTGCAGCGGGTGAAAGAATCACTGAGACCGGCCGGGAATGGGAACAAAATCGGGGAAATGACAGGGTCGTTCAAGAAGCTGGATTTGGATTAGAATGACGCGACCGGGACTTTAACAGAACTGACGAAGGAAACCTACCAGACCATGCTGGACAATAGGGAGTTCTTCCAGGCGGAAGAGAAGTTGCAGCGGGTGAAAGAATCACTGAGACCGGCCGGGAATGGGAACAAAATCGGGGAAATGTCCTGGTCGTTCAAGAAGCTGGATTTGGATTGAGGCGATGCGACCGTGAATCGATGTTGTAGAGGTAGTGTGGACTGTTTCAATGGACATCCGCTGGCTTTCGCCTCTATCCCCCATCTACATATCCCTAACCTAAGGCGGTCTCTTCCTGATCCCTTGTGTGCTGCGTCCATTTTAGTTTAGGACTATTGCACTGTATTTCCTAGTCTAAAAACCCACTGTATTTTCTGCTTTGAAATTTCTGTAATTTTCTCCATATTAATTTCCCACATTCCTGGTAAGTACCATGTACATTGTAAAAATTAATGACCTTATTCAAATTTCGCACAGATGATGTTACGAGTTGTTATAGTTTGTATTCCTGTTTTCCTGTAAATACATAGATATCTATTTTTGACATTGATTTTCTTGTTTACACGAAGATTCTGGCAAGTTGTACTTTATTTCTTTTCATAATTTGGCCTCTTTTCCGTCACCTATTTCCTGTTTATTCATTACTTTACCAAAGGATTATTATCATCAATCAATCAATCAATCCATAATCGTTCCATCATTAATTTCATTTTATTTCACTTTTATTTCCAGCTATGGACGATTTTATTATACCATAATATTATAACACAAAACTCACCACTCCTGTCAAATTAAACTCATTAAAATTCGGTAGCTTCTGGTTGAATACAAATAAAAGAGACATAAATTTATAGCAGGCAGTATGCAAGACGCTTAGTATGACCTTACAATATCTACGTATTAACGCCTAGAATTAATACGAAGACATTGTAAGCTTATGGTAAGGTCTGACAGTGAATTTTGTGGTTGGGTGGAAGACCTGTCGTTGGGTGGAAGAGCTCCTTTTGGAGAATCCTACCACATTAAATAAAGCCTCGAAAAAAAAAAAAAAAATGTTCATAAAATACCTAGTGTGATAAGCACAAGCAAAAGGAATTAGTATGACCTTACAATATCTACGTATTAACGCCTAGAATTAATACGAAGACATTGTAAGCTTATGGTAAGGTCTGACAGTGAATTTTTGTTCATAAAATAGTGTGCTAAGCACAAGCAAAAGGAAAGCAAAGGAGTAGACTTATAAGCAAAAGCAAAGTAGTGAGTAGTGGGTACTTATCATCATATTTATGAACAAAATAAAAGTGTCTCTCAAGCTGCACTGAAGCATAAATTTCAAACATCTGATTGGCCAAATCGTTTCAGTCTGACTTGAGAACGAGAATTTTTTGTTCATAAAATGATGTATTAAGCACAAGCAAAGGAGTGGGTGAGTTATAAGCAAAAGCAAAGTATTGGGTGACTTACCGGTGTCATCAGGTGAAGCAAAAGCAAAGGAGTAGATGACTTATAAGCAAAGGAGTGGGTGACTTATAAGCAAAAGCAAAGTGTTGGGTGACTTACCGGTATCCGGATCGAGTACTTTGCTTGGTAGTTTGGACAGGACCTCCAGGGCCAGAGCAGGACAGCCCGCCTTGAAGTGAGCGTGCGCCGTGGTGAAGTAGAGTTGACGTTCCAGGGGGGTGATGGAGTCCTCGACCAGGAGCTATGGAGAGAAATAAACTCCAATTACCATTTTATTTTATTTCAATTCACCTTCATTCCTTACCGTTATATGTTTTTAGATACTTCATTGTTTCAAATCCGACTCAAGTTTCGCCTGCTTTGTAGGCTTTATCAAGGAAATTAGGAAGTCAAGGACAAAAAAGTAAAAATAGAATGTCTAATATAAACCTAACCAATAATCGCCATTTATTTTTAATTTAAAAAGATGACTGTTTCACCACCGTTTTTATTTCGTAGCGATGAAACACAACTGCTACATTAGAATCGTGTGGTCTGTGTCGTAGCATGCCCATCCCGTAGTATGTCTCTCATTAGATGGACGAAAAGACACAATACTTCCCATTTAGCTGATGGATCAACACGAGAACACCAGAAAGTAACCCGTAGAAATATTTACAATCGAAATACGAGTGCAAATTTTTGTTGATGGTAGGGATCGAACCCGGGACCTTCTACATGTCGAGCAAGTGCGTTACCAAGGGGCTAATCGTGTCTGTGGCTCAAGACCAAATAGACAAATAGGTACATATAAAATAATAGGCATGAACAAAAGGGCTGTCCCCCAAATTTCCATTACAAGTAAAAAAAAAATCTGGTGTGAACATCACACGACTTTCTATTACATTAGCAGAATACGTAGGTATTCGAACCCGCAACTTCTCAACTGTAAGTCGGACAGTTCTAAAAGTTTCACCATTCGATTCGGCGTGAAAAATCACATGGGATCAACTATTCACATGCTTACTTGTTAATGGTTCACAAATAAAAGAGAAATTTGTTGACACAGGGGAGTTTTTTCGAAGTTCGAAGCAACATTGACTTTGGTTGATATCTGGATGGGTGACTGTCCGATTTTTACCAAATTGTTACAGTCGCGTTCTTGGACCATACCGGGATAGCATACCAAATTTCTTTTCTCTACGACAAACCGTTCTTGAGATATTTTTCCACGAAATGAGGGTTAAGCAACAATTAGTTTGGTTAATATCTGGATGGGTGATTATCCGATTTTTGCCAAATTGTTACAGTCGCGTCCTTGGACCATATCGGGATAGCATACCAAATTTCATTTCTCTACTACAAACCGTTCTTGAGATATTTTGTTCACAACCTTTTCAACATTTTCCACGAAATGAGGGTTTAGTAACAATTACTTTGGTTAATATCTGGATGGGTGACTGTCCGATTTTTACCAAATTGTTACAGTCGCGTTCTTGGACCATACCGGGATAGCATACCAAATTTCATCGCTTTACGACAAACCGTTCTTGAGATATTTTGTTCACAACTTTCTACTTTTTCCCATTTAAACCTGTAGTACGTACGTACGTACGTACGTACGTTACGTACGTACGTACGTTACGTACGTACGTACGTTACGTACGTACGTACGTTACGTACGTACGTACGTTACGTACGTACGTACGTTACGTACGTACGTACGTTACGTACGTACGTACGTTACGTACGTACGTACGTTACGTACGTACGTACGTTACGTACGTACGTACGTTACGTACGTACGTACGTTACGTACGTACGTACGTTACGTACGTACGTACGTTACGTACGTACGTACGTTACGTACGTACGTACGTTACGTACGTACGTAACGTACAGACCATGGGCTAAAAACCACTTTTTTGGAATCAGGGGACCCCAAAACGGATATTTCCACCCATTTCCCGATTTTGAAAATTTGGACCGATTGCAATACTTTCATTACTAGTATAGCTCCGCTATTCTGTAGTAATAGAAAGTAAAAAAATGCGCTGTCCGAGATTCGAACCCACGACCTCTCACCTGTCTATCCGAGGCCTTGTTGTCGGTGCTAGTAGCATAGCTGAATCCATACAGCACAACAGTGTGTTTCTTGTCCATATGAGTGGAAGCTAGGTGTTGCCTAACTAACAGCGGATGAGTGCGTAGGTAGACGTAGAAATTAAACACGTTTGGGTTGGTAGAACCTGGAAATAGAATAGAATAGGATTCAATAGAATAGAATAGAATACACCTCGTTTATCCTGTTAGAATAGGACTTAAAAGTCCCTTTAATCTGGCAGTCTAAACAAGGTCTTATAAAGAGCCAACCTAGTTAGCTTGGAGGGTAGCGCGTCTGGATTTCATCCTAAACAGATAAGGTTCGTACTCGGAACGGCTGACACCCGGCAAAGTCTTTTGGCGATATTTTCACAACACAGTGGTTTTTAGATGGGATTTCATTACTTTTTGTGGCTATTTACACCATATGCACGAATTTACCTTCCTGTTTGTCTTCATCTGAAATCCTGTTAGAATAGGACTTAAAAGTCCCTTTAATCTGGCAGTCTAAACAAGGTCTTATAAAGAGCCAACCTAGTTAGCTTGGAGGGTGGCGCGTCTGGATTTCATCCTAAACAGTTAAGGTTCGTACTCGGAACGGCTGACACCCGGCAAAGTCTTTTGGCGATATTTTCACAACACAGTGGTTTTTAAATGGGATTTCATTACTTTTTGTGGCTATTTACACCATATGCACCAATTTACCTTCCTGTTTGTCTTCATCCGAGTACATGGGATGCATGGAGCCCACATTATTCTGCACCAGGGTGTTCAGACTCCCGGCAAAGTCCTTCAGGATCCACAAGGTCATCGACCTCAGGAACGGGTCGGGATGTGCGGCCGCCAAGTTCTGGTTGTCGCCGTTCTGATCACAGCCCAGGATTTCCTCGTAGAGGAGACGCTTCAGATTGGGAGGCGTCTGATCTAGACCGGCTAAACAAGAAAAGACGGGCATTGTTTATTAATGTTTCATTAAATCATTACTATTGTTTCATGTTTATTAATGTTTCATACCCTAGTCAAGTGAAGACAAAGTATTCCAATTCATTCTTCAATTCTCCTGTAATGTTTCAATGTTTATTGTAATCAATTGTTCTCAATACTTTTTTGCTGGCAAATGTGGTCTTGTTTACACTCGTAAATACTTTATTTTGCCTTGAATAAAAATCATACAATAGCAAAGGCTCGAACCCCAAGCCCTTCGTAGCATGCCCATCCCGGCATCCCGTAGTATGTTCATCAGATGGGCGATAAAAGACACAATACTTTCCATTTGAGTGCTGAGTCAACACGAGAACACCAGAAAGTAAACAGTAGAAAAAAATATTTGTCAGTGAAAAACGAGTACAAATTTTGGTCAATGGTGGGATTCGAACCCGGGACCTTAAGAGCGAAGGTCAACCCTTTTTCACCTACCTTCTCCTTCGTACAGTCTAGCGATGACCATGGCCAGCTGGATATCTTCCAGTTTGTTCAGAATCACCTCAATAGCGTCCCGTAGCGCGCCGGCCAGCAGGAAAAATGCCGCGGCGTGCTCGAAGCGCTGCTTGCCGAGGAGCGCGAACGCGTTCTTGAGCGCGGCCTTGCGCCAGCGGTCCTCCGCAAAATTGTTGGCAAAAAACGCCGTCATGCGCTCGTCACGTTTTGATCTGAAATTGCGGCACAAGGAAGCAATGATTAATTCAATGAACACAAAAAGCGCAGTATTCTTTCGAAACTCAGATGTAACGAGACCGCAAACGTCCAAAAGTTCGAAGCGCCGCCCGGACAATTTTAACACAAAAGTTTCATGGTTTTTCGGCATTTTCAACACCAACAATACCTAAGTAAAGTTTGCTATCTTATGCCGGGTCGACACTTTAGCAACATGCAACACGAATGTTGCATTACACACTAAAATTCGCACGTGTCGACGTGTTCGCACGCACGCTCCGAGAACGTTGCCGCAATATTCGCTAGGATCCGAGAGGTTATAGATTTTTTGGCCTCATTTTTACTGACAGTTAGCTAGGCTGGTTAGGGGTTACCCGGTGTGCTCCCAGGTTTTATAGTCCCCCTGTTAGACGCTGGTCTACAGGCTTATAGTCCTCCTTACCTATACAAGCCCCAGACCAGGCTCTTCTTCTTCATCGCTATATAGAACAAGGCAGCGTCCAGCGGGTCCTCATTTGCCTGGAACGCCGCCTTGGCCACCTTCTCTATGCATGTCTTCAGAAGTGTATGGTTTCTCAGCCACCACCCCACTCCGAGTTCCTTCAGTACGGACCACTTGGGCTGGCCCTTGCTGTAGGACGGAATGAGGTTGAGCAGTTCTTCCTCGCTTTCCGAGTGGAACGCCCAGACGAGGTTGTTGGTAGCGATGCCTGAAAAGGAATCGGAAAATATGTTCAGGCAGTAGAAAACGATTTAAGAACTTTTTTGACCTCGATACTAAATTAAGGTCCTTGTGCTTTTGTACTTCTTCAATAAATTAATCCGATGGTCAAGGTTAAACCTAAATCCTTGACAAACAGATCATGTGTTCCTATCCACTTAGAGTGGGGTTACAAAATCAGAATTGACATCAATCTAGGATTGAAACTATACTTAATGCCCAGTTCAATCCAGAGTTGAAGTCAACTCCGACTTCGTAAAACGTGGTCTTAGTCTAATGGTCAAGACGCTCGCCTGGCAATCAGAAGAGTGTGGGTTCAATCCCAGCCAAGGTATGGAATTTTATCCTGGTACATTAACCTACCATGGCTCTTGAGTAACAACATTTTTTTTTACACGCTTATTTCACTTCATGTCTCAGTATGTATGGGTCAAATCTTGCAAGTAACTTTTGAGCCACTTTTACTGGTCTGATTAAATTGGAACTTGGTATACTAATGTGTTTTTATTTATTGATATTGGGACAATCTACCAAAAACAGTGAAGATTTAAGTAATGTATTACCTTGTTTCTGGAACTGAGCTCGCTGGGCTAAGGGCAGACATCGGAGTAGATACGTGTAGTGTTTCATAGCTAGTAGAAACCGAAGTCCACAATCATCCAACGAATCAGTCGACATTTCACCATCAGGAACCCCTACAACACACAAAATAAGAGATCTAAAGGCTGCTTCGTTGTCCTTCACAGCCCGAATTAAATCATGAATCTTTGTGGTAAAGCAGAGAACTTTTACACAACTGAAGTGGATATCACAGCAATACAAAGTGCCTCCTTGACTATTTATTTTCACCTACTCGTATCATCAAGTTACACTGGTAATGCCGCCACTGGTCGCTACTCGATTAAATTAGCTACTCGCTTATCCCCACGAGGCTGAGTGTACCCCGAACTCCAAACATAGAGCCGAAAAAAACTTCCACCCCTCCGGGACTTGGGACCTCCGGCCTGCAAGCCTAGAGTGATACCCACTCTAGGTACAAAGGTATTCTTTAACCATGATCGAATAAACTACGGGCTAAAAAATTCCCGGAGGGACGGGCCCAGCTTGTTTTTTTTTTTTTTGTATTAGAACGGTAGTTAAAAATTGAATTTTCTACCTTTCACTGTTATTTTTTCGGAGTTTTGACCTCAGATTTGGACTTTTCACAACTTTTTAAGTATGAATCGACCTTATATTAATAATTTTTACCCAATTGCAACCGCTCCATTGCACTTACAGACATGACGATAACTCGTACTCGTCATATCACCAGTACTAGTTATCGACACCCACCTGATCTCGTCCACAAAGCTAGGGGCAGCTAGGGAAGACGCCTTGCGCAGTATAGGACGGTTGGTGCTCTGGGATTCTTTCATGGCTTTCATGTTGGCCTGGGCCAGATCGCTGGAGACGGGCGTAAACAGCATCACCTTGCTAGAGACGGCGACTGTTAGGATGTGCGAGCCGTCTTCTTTGGATACCCAGTCTAATTGAACCTGGGGAGGAGATGGTGGTGTTAAATTGAGTGAGCGGAGAGAGTTCGCTGGAGACGGGCGTAAACAGCATCACCTTGCTAGAGACGGCGACTGTTAGGATGTGCGAGCCGTCTTCTTTGGATACCCAGTCTAGTTGAACCTGGGGAGGAGATGGTGGTGTTAAATTGAGTGAGCGGAGAGAGATCTAAGTGTTTTGTTGGATTTCACCATCTTTTTTCCAGCCTTTAGAAGGTCTGTTAAGCTAACAGCTAGCCTGTTAGTTTCCATTTGATTCGTATAGGCTTACAAGGTTGTTAGACTAACAGGCTGTTGGGGCTAAAAAGGTTGATGAAACCCACCCTTAAATTGACCATTTTTAAGTGCTTTTTTTAGTACCTAATCTATCTTCGACAAGCATTATTCTAGATAGAAAAATATGTAAGTACCTCACCCTCCTGTCACTCTATGAGACATACCTGTCTTGAAATGATGCAGAGATTCCAGGAAAAAAAAAAATATTAGATTCAAACCGTGGAGTCGCATTCCAGGATTTCCAAAAAAGATTATTTTCTCATAAGCTCGGGCTAGTTTTCCCATTAGTAAAATGTACAACAGACTTACCAGGTGTTTTTGAGTGAGAGGACATGTGTTTCCATGATCTATGATGGATTTACGAAGCGATTGGAGTGTACTGAAACTGGGAACTGCTAGTAAACCTGGAACAAATTCGATCATTATTTATTACCGCGAGTTGTCTTTGGGTCAAATCTTGTAACTAATTTTTGATCCACTTTTACAGGGCTGAGTGATTTGAAACACGTTACTTTTACCTGCCTCGGTGGTGTAGTGGTCAAGGCGCTCGCTTGGTAAACAGGAGGGTATGTACCTATAGTTATACTTCTATACCTGCCTCGGTGGTGTAGTGGTCAAGGCGCTCGCCTGGTAAACAGGAGGGCGTGGTTCCCAGCCGAGGTATGGAATTTTATCCTCAATATAATTTGAGAATTTGACCACAATAATAGTAGTAGCCTACTGCTGGGGTAAAGGGACTTTTCAGTCCTATGCGAGCAGTATAAGCACTAAGCACTATTATTATTACTTTTATGTGTTTTGAGGACTAGAAAAAAAAGCCACAGTATAACTGCGAAAGTTTTTAGTGACGGGGGTATTACCCTCCATTTGACGACTAGCTACCCGACTCCTCCCACCAACCTCACCCAGCTTGAATAACGCCCGGAAAAACCAGCATCACGCGATCACCCATAAGGTCACCCGTCCGGATACTAACCACGCTCAACATTGCTCAACTTCAGTGATCCTTTAAAGAACTATAGTCTACTCCTGATTTTTCAAACTTTCGATAATGTAAATGCAGTTTCTTTGTGTTATTATGTCACAACTTTGGTGCTCACTGCAGCGTTGTAGGATTTTTTCCAATATCTCAATAAGCCTAACATCCAATGTTTACCTACCATGCTGGCACCGGTCGCTATGCGCATTTGTATGTCGTAGCTACTCATTTTCCTCACGAGGCTGAGTGGGCCCCGCAACATCCAGTCACGGAGTCAATCATTTGCTTGATACAAATTTCTTGACCCCGCCGGGAATCGAACCCGGGTCTCCCGCGTGCAAGGCGAGTGCAGTGACCACTACGCCATGGGAGCTGACGTTGGCGCCCATCGGTAGCTGACCAAACTTCGATAATATAATTCATACCTTTCGAAAGTTCG
>NW_007377477.1:451278-477460 GCF_000475195.1 Diaphorina citri | reverse complement strand
ATTAAGACTAGAGCCCGTTCTCCCTTTATTCCCATATAATGTTTAAGTCACCCATCCATTTATTGGCCTTGCTCGTCGTAGCTTAACATAGGTGACGCTAAAACCGGTCTTAAATCCTTAAATGATCGGCTGAAGTGTTATCTAAAACTTTCTCGCTTTGAGTTCATAGGTCGTCGCGACAAATTTCAAGATCAGAGCTCATTTGTGTGAGAAAATGTGAAAAAAATCCCCCAAAAACCAGTTTTTTTGGTTTTTTGGCTTTATGGTTTTCTGGACAAAATTTGCACCACCATTTTCGTGATCCTGGTAAAAAGACCTTTAATTTGATATATAGGTCGACCAGGTTTGGACAAGTCCTTCTATGGGAACAGACAGACTGACAGAAACACAGACGACACCGAAGCGAATACAATAGCCCGTCCCTTATACCTTTTTATTACTATTGTAATAATAAAGGAAGGACGGACCCAGGATATCTGCATGGGTAGAGGTGGGAGACCATCCGCAGTACTCAGGTTGATCTTTCTCAGCTTCATCCATCTGGAAACACACAAAGTGGACACTCATTCTTGAAACGTTCGTAGAAAAGAAAATTATTAATTAATTTGTAAAAAAAAAAGTTACGGGCAATTTCCCCTAAAGTGTATCCACACATAGTCGACCATGTCGCATTGACGTCAAAGTTCATGACTCCTCGCGCTTCGTTTGTTTGTGTGCATGCGTTTCAACGCATTTGTCAACTTTGACGTCACGACTCTTTGTCTCACACTCATAAATGGCCACACACAGGTTAATGTATCTCAGATCCGGATCCTTCTTGGACGGCCGCGTAAAGGATTTGCCGTACTTATAAGCGACCTCTCACACTCATAAATGGCCACACACAGGTTAATGTATCTCAGATCCGGATCCTTCTTGGACGGCCGCGTAAAGGATTTGCCGTACTTGTAGGCCACGGCAATACGGCCGCTGTAGGCCGCACTAATGTTCATCGGCTGGCCGGGAATGTCGATGGCGGATACTTTGTCTTTGCGTAGCATCTCCCATTCTATCCAGGAGTAGGAGTATTGAACGCGGGACCCTGGGGTGGGGTTGTCCGCGGAAGGTTCGCTCGGATCCGGTTCTTTTGTGACCTTGCATTTCCAGAACCTGCAACACAAGGACGAATGATGATGATCTGGCTAGGGGACATTAAACAGGGAGTAGACTTAGCGTCTGGCTGTGGGACTATAAACAGGAAGGAGAACAGCTAACCCTAACCAGCCTAGCTGGCAGTTTTTCAAAGGGTTCTCTCTGCGCGGGTCCGGTTCTTTTGTGACCTTGCATTTCCAGAACCTGCAACACAAGGACGAATGATGATGATCTGGCTAGGGGACATTAAACAGAGAGTAGACTAGCGTCTGGCTGTGAGACTATAAACAGGAAGGAGAACAGCTAACCCTAACCAGCCTAGCTGGCAGTTTTTCAAAGGGTTCTCTCTGTTTTATAGAATAAGCACAAGTCCTCACGATGGTTGACTGCGGTTCAGGACGAGCCAATTAGACATGGCTAGAGACCATCAAAAAGGTAAAAAAGGTGTCGTAAAATTTTGTATATTAAAAAAAAAAAATACAAAAACAAAAAAACTTACCGGATACTACTATCAGAACAGGCCGTGACGAATATATAGGGCGCAAAGCAGGCCGGATAAATAGAGGCCGAACTGAGATGGCCGGCGGCCGGAGCGGCATGAACCACATCAACACCATCCGGTAGCGGCAACTCTTGAGTACACACCTGAATGAAAAGGAGAGAGAAAATTTTGAACCACTCTGTAAATTAAAAAATAATATAAAAATAGAAAAAAGATGAGTGTTTTACTGGCGTTTCTAATTCTTAGCAATGAAACAACTGCTACATTAAACACCTGTCTGTGTCGTAGCATGCCCATAACGTATTATGTCTCTGATCAAATGGGCAAGAAGAGACACAATTCTCCCCATTTAGGTGCTCGGTCAACACGAGAACACCAGAAGGTAACCCGTTGAAATATTTGCAATAGAAAAAAAAACAGTAAGTACAAATTTAAATTTCCTATCCTGACCTCAGTTACAGTTCATTTCCTCCAAGAAAAAAAAAGACCATCTCTTCCACACTATCACCTCCACTTACATTGAGCCGGAGCCCATCACCTCCACTTACATTGAGCCGGAGCCCATCACCTCCACTTACCTTGACCGTGGATATCTGGACATGGGGCGGTGGGGGCGGCACATTGTGATGACCCCCGTGCGGTAAATCGTCACCTCCAGTCCCCACACCTCCTCCCCTTGAGCCGGAGCCCTCTATATCATCATCATCCTGAACCAGCTGACAGTCCGCCATGTACATCATGCTTTCGCTTAGATCTGGAAACATAATGGTGAATTCACGGGTTAGTAATAAAAATTGTACTTGTAAGTACAAAGTTCAAGTACTCTAATTGTACTTGGTATCGCAAGTACAAGTACAATTACTAGTACTTTTACTGACTACAAGTACTTACAAGTACTTCTAAATCCGGACGTACTAAAGGTTTAATCCCGCCGTACTAAAGGTTGGCTTGGGTGATTTTTTTTTTTCCCCGAATCATGTGTAGTAAAGTTTCAGGGTAGGTATATTTTTTTTAGCTAAATTCCATTAGAAATGAACTATTCAAGTATGTATCCATCTCATCTTGTATGACCCGCAGAAATGCTCTCGGGGTAAATAAACATTTGTCAGCGAATGTTTTTCACTCAACATTTACCTCAGGAAAGGCCATTTTCTTATTCAATGAAAAAAAAGTCCACACATTTTCCGGTCAGAATAAAACTGATCAGATTTCGGACCAGATCGAGCGATGCGCGATTTTATTTTCCGTGTTTAACCCTACCATTACCTCCCATTAGGACTGGCAGAACACCCAATTCCTGCACGTGTTCCAAGAACAGCTTATCACGGGGGAGCGGCACGTCGAACACACGACCGAGGGGGCCCCAGGGGCCCACATTGGGCTCACCGAGACCCACAAGGGCCCCATGGTGGACCTGCAGACCGCGGCTGAGTTTGAGGAGCCGTTCTATTTGGTGGTCCTGGAACGGACGAACCAGGGTACCACGGTGCATATGTGGCGACTGGTGATTGCCTCGCAGCCTGACTTGACGGGTGAGTAGAATGAACCAAGTGCCCTTCGCACTCAACCTATGGACCTATGCCATTCTTTAGCAAGGGAAATTTTAGACTGGTATCCTTCCTGTTGAAGGGCGCCCCCAGCCGCCGGAGGCCCCCAGTTCTTCAGATCCGTGGCCGAGTGGGTATCACACTAGGCTCGCACGTCGGAGTTTCTGGGGTCGAAGTTTTTTCGGCTCTATGCTTGGAGTTCGGGGTGCACTCAGCCACGAGAGAACAATTGAGTAGCTACTTTAATCGAGTAGCGACCAGTGGCGGTTTGATCAGTGTAAAAAGACTGTTGAAATATGGAAATTGATTGCAAAGGAGGCACCTAGTAATGCTGTGATATCCACAAAAGTCCTGGAAAAGCTTTGCTAATTTAGGTTTTGTTTTTGGGGTCGAGTGGATTGGAACACACCACATGCCTTCAGACACACTCACACTCGTATTTATGAACAAGAATGATCGTTCTTAGATCAGTCTCAAGTCAAAATTGACCAATCAAATGCCTTGAAACTATGCTTAGCACGAACTTAAGAGCCAGCATTTTGTTCATAAATATGGGTGTCAGAGTCAAGGGTCTAAGTTTACCTTGCTGGTATGCAATGTGATACTAATAATTTACCTCGATGGGGAACCTCTCTCATCAGTAAATGGTTTCTTCAAATTAAATTGATCCCAAGGTAAACCTAGACCCTTGACTCTGAGTGTGTCTGAAGGCATGTGATGTGTTAAAATCCACTCGACCCCAAAAACAAAACTTAAATTAGCAAAGCTTTTCCAGGACCTTTGCGATCAATTTCCATATTTCAACAATCTTTTTACACTGATCAAACCGCCACTGGTCGCTACTCGATTAAAGTAGCTACTCAATTGTTCTCTCATGGCTGAGTGCACCCCGAACTCCAAGCATAGAGCCGAAAAAACTTCGAACCCGGGAACTCCGACGTGCGAGCCTAGTGTGATACCCACTCGGCCACGGATGTGAAAAACCAATAAAATTCCATACCTCGGCTGGGATTGAACCCACGCCCTCCTGATTACCAGGCGAGCGCCTTGACCACTACACCACCGAGGCAGGTTGTATTAGTTAGCTTTCACTTAGGGAAACACAAATGGAGGTTCGTTATGTTCGTATGCTATAGGTACCAATTGCGTACCACGTCTAGCAAATTAGCTAGACAGTCACACTTTGGTTTAGAGACTGTCTAGCATTTTTGTTAGACAGAGGTGCTTGTTGTTTTTTCACCGTCTAGCAAATTTAGTATACATTCTCAAATGGGCTTGGTATGCAATGTGATACTAATAATTTACCTCGATGGGGAACCTCTCTCATCAGTAAATGGTTTCTTCAAATTAAATTGATCCCAAGGTAAACCTAGACCCTTGACTCTGAGTGTGTCTGAAGGCATGTGATGTGTTAAAATCCACTCGACCCCAAAAACAAAACTTAAATTAGCAAAGCTTTTCCAGGACCTTTGCGATCAATTTCCATATTTCAACAATCTTTTTACACTGATCAAACCGCCACTGGTCGCTACTCGATTAAAGTAGCTACTCAATTGTTCTCTCATGGCTGAGTGCACCCCGAACTCCAAGCATAGAGCCGAAAAAACTTCGAACCCGGGAACTCCGACGTGCGAGCCTAGTGTGATACCCACTCGGCCACGGATGTGAAAAACCAGGGGCCTCCGGCGGCTGGGGGCGCCCTTCAACAGGAAGGATACCAGTCTAAAATTTCCCTTGCTAAAGAATGGCATAGGTTGAGTGCGAAGGGCACTTGGTTTATTCTACTCACCCGTCAAGTCAGGCTGCGAGGCAATCACCAGTCGCCACATATGCACCGTGGTTCCCTGGTTCGTCCGTTCCAGGACCACCAAATAGAACGGCTCCTCAAACTCAGCCGCGGTCTGCAGGTCCACCATGGGGCCCTTGTGGGTCTCGGTGAGCCCAATGTGGGCCCCTGGGGCCCCCTCGGTCGTGTGTTCGACGTGCCGCTCCCCCGTGATAAGCTGTTCTTGGAACACGTGCAGGAATTGGGTGTTCTGCCAGTCCTAATGGGAGGTAATGGTAGGGTTAAACACGGAAAATAAAATCGCGCATCGCTCGATCTGGTCCGAAATCTGATCAGTTTTATTCTGACCGGAAAATGTGTGGACTTTTTTTTCATTGAATAAGAAAATGGCCTTTCCTGAGGTAAATGTTGAGTGAAAAACATTCGCTGACAAATGTTTATTTACCCCGAGAGCATTTCTGCGGGTCATACAAGATGAGATGGATACATACTTGAATAGTTCATTTCTAATGGAATTTAGCTAAAAAAAATATACCTACCCTGAAACTTTACTACACATGATTCGGGGAAAAAAAAAAAATCACTCAAGTCAACCTTTAGTACGGTCGGATTCAACCTTTAGTACGGTCGGATTCGGACGGTCGATTGTTTATGCAACACCTTTCAGAAATCAAAATTCGGAACCGCAGGAATCGAACCCGGCACCTTTCAGCCAACTTACTATAACAAATTTCTTGACCCCGCCGGGAATCGAACCCGGGTCTCCCGCGTGCAAGGCGAGTGCAGTGACCACTGCGCCATGGGAGCTGACCAAACTTTCGATAATATAATTCATACCTTTCGAAAGTTCGAGCTAATCATCAGGTCCCTAGCAAAACTCTCGATATTTCGACGTGATATCACAGCCGCTGATTAACTATTTATCAGTATTTACCATAATTTAAATTCATCAGTATGTACCATAATTATGTATTGTTTTTCTGTATCTTTTTATATATATATATGTATTTGTGCACATACAATATTGTATACTGAAACACAATAAATATTCAATATTCAATAACTGACCTGTCTTAACGATGAATCTAAAAACATGATGTAAACAAGATGGCGCCAACATGGGTTGCGTTATGGGGATCAGGATTCGATGCGAAATCTCCCTAATAACTGACCTGTCTTAACGATATTATTCTGGGCTTCCGAGGCGGCACCTGCCGACTCTCCGTTTCTCATGGACCGATGATCCCCTATGTCTTCCGAAGATATCGCCTTCATGAAACTCGTCTGTAGTCGTTGCTTCTTCGATAGGAAGGTAGGGTCGTGCATAAAACTAAGGTCCAGGCTTTGGTCCAGTTGTACGCGAGGTAAATGGATGTTCTTCAAATGCAGTGTGTCTTCTAGCACCCATTCTGAACCTGAGATAATCGAACACAAAGATAATTGAATTCTTAGGGAAAATTCTAGGAGAAACATAGGAATTAGAAAACAAAGACAATGTTCAGAAAACGATGGATTTATCTGTCAAATAATGAAAAATTAAAGAGGTCAGCCTAGTTCGCTTGAAGGGTAGCGCGTCTACTTAGTAAGCATAGGTTTGATTCCCACCCGGGGCGGATTATAGTTTAGGATATGGGCAAACCCCGGCCCGCGGGCCGAAAAAAAAACCGCTTTGGTGGTGGTGGGTATAAAATTATGAAACATTTCCGTACATATAATATTTGCCCATCCCTGTCCTAAACAAATAAGGTAGGTAGCAGTTACAGTTTCCTCTAACAATCTTCTTAGAAATAATTAAATACATCACAAAATAAGGAAAGTAACTTAACAAAATACATAATACATGGGCTTGACTTCGCCCTTTGATTGTTTTTTTTATTAATATTTATTATAGTGTGCCCCCTTTGATTGTATTTTTTGTGTATTTTGTGAACATGTAATTCATCATCATCATTGTCTAAATCTAAAGGAAATCTTTTTTTTTTTTTTTTTTTTACAAGGCAGACGCGCTACCAACCAAGCTAGCTAAGTAGGCTGGCGTAGCTCATTTTTAACTTGGTGAGACAGAGCGTAAAATTGGAGTCCTCATTCATCAACAATTTAAAGTTTTTAGGAGCTAAATACAAAACAAAAGCTTTGGGGGAAAAAAAAAACGACGCGACGTAGCGACTATTAACTTACAGTAATTCGACTGCGTCGTTCAGAGCTCGATATTTCAGCGAGCAAAGTTCTGGCGTCAATGACCGCCTGGTAAACTCTCAGCCCTTGTCCATCCGATGCTACGAAACAAGCGCTGGGTGAATTGGATAGACTGCCTAGAGTTGTGCTGTGGGAGGACAGAAGAAATTAAGGTGTTATTATTATCTGATCCATATATGTCTGGTCCATATTTATCTGGTCCAAAAGTCGTGGCGTCAATGACCGCCTGGTAAACTCTCAGCCCTTGTCCATCCGATGCTACGAAACAAGCGCTGGGTGAATTGGATAGGCTGCCTAGAGTTGTGCTGTGGGAGGACAGAGGAGATTAAGAAGGTGTTATCTGGTCAAAAATTGCATCCTAATATGGCACATTTTGTTTATTTTTGGATAAACATCACATTTAAAAATCCTTTTAATTGTTCAAAGAAGTTCGGACAAATTGTTCGGGAGTTATAGAAGAAAAAAAATTGTCCTATAATGGGATCAACCAACGGTCTGGAAAAAGCTGGACTGGATTATTTACTGGATCCCAGTAGCTGGACTGTCTACCTGGCCTCGAGTAATCCAGCCGTAAGGGACTGTTTAGTCCTATGGATAGGTTTCCACTCACCTCTATGTTCGGATAAACATCACCCGGTGTAGCCACTCTTCTCTGTCCATCGCCACGTTTTTCAACTCGCCATAATTATGATCTGCATCCCATGCTCTCCATGATGTTCTGGAAGTATTCTTTCCTTGTAATTATAAAAACAATTTCCTTGTAATTAACATGTAATTATAAATAATAAATAGTTCTTAATAACACTTAGTAATGCTGTGATATCCACAAAAAAATGTGAAAAAGCTCTGCTTTACCACAAAGAATTCGTGATTAGATTTGATTTTGAACTGATTTCGTTTATTTAACAAAGTACCTACCTATATTGTAATTATTATTGTATCTGTGGGAAAAGGCTAAGAAGAAGATTGTACTTATTGTATCTCTATAGCTTACATGTAAAATACTCTCAGCTTGCAGCGTGAAATGCATTTCCTTGTTGTTTAACCAGTGCAGAACAAACACATTGGAAAAGGCGGATATATGCGGGGAATTAATTCGGGCCAGTTCGGATACCCCTCCAGATTTGGACAGGGGTCCTACTGCATCCACACGCCATAGAATCAGCTCACTGCAGAACCCCTGAAATGAGAAATAGGAAGTGAAGGATTTATGATATATGTTAACTTCTTAATTTTTAATAAATGAACACACGCCATAGAATCAGCTCACTGCAGAACCCCTGAAATGAGAAATAGGAAGTGAAGGATTTATGAAATATGTTAACTTCTTAAGTTTTAATAAATGAAGCAAATTGTACATATCTCTATAATGAAGATAAGAACGGATGTTTAGTGAACTGTACATCTCACATAGGAAAAGACCCTAATCGGGTCTTCCTAAACCCCATCTCAAAATCTAAAGAAAAATATCCCTACTTGTTAAAACAAAGACATCGCAAGATCTTTCTTTAAAAACTTCTAAAAAATTAACGAATCGCCAAGTCAAAGATGTGATGTAAACGTACTAACAGTGGGCGTACTGTTCTAAAAAGGACGAAAAAATACTGATCTCCCTTCAAAAAAATTCCGTGGTGCACAAAACTAAGCCAAGTCAATGTCGTATTTACAGTGGGCGTAACTTGAATAATACTCTGAGTGAAAATCTGATGAATCACTATCTCGAAAAAACAACTACTGATATCCCCCACAAAAAAACCTCTGCGGTAAATACAAAACAAAACGAAGTACTGATATCTCTCTGGAACTTGAAAAGAAGTACTGATATCTCTCTAAAAAAACCTCGGTGGTGCCCAAAATAAAACGCCAAGAGTCGTACTTACAGTGGGCGTAACTGGAATGATACTCTGAGTGGGCACCTGGGGGGTGGTGCTCTCGGGGAGGTTATGATGGGATGTTGTCAGCAAGAGAGGTAACACAGGATGGCAGGTAATGTCATTAACTCGGAACCTGTGTCCGGAGGCTCTTGACGCATGACCAATGCTGAGGACCTGGTGACAAAGGAAAGAGCAAAGGTAAATAGAAATCACAAAAGATCTAAAAAGGTTGCAGTGACACAGAGCTTAAATAGTCGATGGCCCTACGTTTTCCTACAGCAACGTTAAACGTAAAGAATATACCTAATCAATAATTCAAAAGGAGTTGTGGAAAAAAAAAAAAAAAAAAAAAAAAAAAAAAACCTCTGCGGTAAACACAAAACAAAACGTATGATTGAAATCATGTTCTGGAACTTGAAAAAAAGTACTGATATCTCTCTAAAAAAACCTTGGTGGTGCACAAAATAAAACGCCAAGAGTCGTACTTACAGTGGGCGTAACTGGAATGATACTCTGAGTGGGCACCTGAGGGGTGGTGCTCTCGGGGAGGTTATGATGGGATGTTGTCAGCAAGAGAGGTAACACGGGATGGCAGGTAATGTCATTAACTCGGAACCTGTGTCCGGAGGCTCTTGAAGCATGCCCAATGCTCAGGACCTAGTGACGAAGGAAAGAGCAAAGGTAAATAGAAATCACAAAAGATCTAAAAAGGTTGCAGTGACACAGAGCTTAAATAGTCGATAGCCCTACGTTTTCCTATAGCAACGTTAAACGTAAAGAATATACCTAATCAATAATTCAAAAGAAGGGAGTTGTGGCCTATTCAAAATTTCATTTTTACATGTTCCCCTGCCAATAGGGGAAGCAGCAAAAAAGGGAAATTCATATCGAAATTTTCATCTTTAGCTGTTCAAAAATGATCCAGGGGTCCCCGGACTTTATAAACACTCTGTATGAATATCTAAATAATGTACTTCTCTGATTTTTACATGTTCCCCTGCCAATAGGGGAAGCAGCAAAAAAGGGAAATTCATATCGAAATTTTCATCTTTAGCTGTTCAAAAATGATTCAGGGGTCCCCAGACTTTATGAATATCTAAATAATGTACTTCTCTACATTACCTTATAATTATTACAATTCTTATATTAAATTTATATTTATGTATATCTACATTACCTGTGAAAACTTGGTCTTATCCGCAAAAGTGAGTTGCCACAGGTTGAGCGTTCCATTGCTATGTTTGGTGACCAGGGACAAACTGGGTGCTGGTGGAGACGCCAGGAACTCCTTCAACACATCCGCTGCCTCGCCTCCAACACCTCCAGTGGAAGCACCAGCCCCTCCACTGTGCGTTGACTCCGCTCCAGCGTCTGGAATAGAATAGATCAATAGAATATGTACCAGTTGTTTCATTGCTACGAAATAACAACGGCGGTGAAACACTCATCTCTTTAATTAAGCGTGCCGGGAGACGCGTGAACGTCAAGAGTTCGAATCGGCACGCGGCCTATATGTATATTAACACGAAATAAAGTTCATGGTTTTTCGGCATTTTCAACTCAACTTTTCTCTGACTTCCCTTCAACTTTAAGAAAATTTCATTTTAAATTCTTGGTCGGACATTGAACTATAACTCCGACAAGAGTTGTAGTTTATTTCACAGTAAAACCGTTTCGTTACCGTTTCGAGATGAAGCGTTGTGCTCGGACTTCGAGAAATTGAACTCCGTGCTGCTCTCTTCTTCCTCTAATACTGGGAGCGGTGTAGTCAGTTCTCCTCCTATCCCTGCATCACTACCAGGACCTGAGAATGCAACTCTTGAGTACACACCTGAATGAAAAGGAGAGAGAAAATTTTGAACCACTCTGTAAATTAAAAAATAATATAAAAATAGAAAAAAAGATGAGTGTTTTACTTACTGCCGTTTCTAATTCTTAGCAATGAAACAACTGCTACATTAGACGCTTAGACGCATGTGGTCTGTGTCGTAGCATGCCCATAACGTATTATGTCTCTCATCAAATGGGCAATAAGAGACACAATCCTTCCCATTTAGGTGCTGGGTCAACACGAGAACACCAGAAAGTAACCCGATGAAATATTTGTAATAGAAAAAAAAAAAAAAAAAACGGGGCCAACAGGAAACCCCAAAAAATAACCCCGAGAAAATTTTTAAAAAAAAAAAAAAAAAAAAAAAACAGTACAAATTTAAATTTCCTATCCTGACCTCAGCTACAGTTCATTTCCTCTAAGAAAAAAAGACCATCTCTTCCACACTGTCACCTCCACTTACATTAAGCCGGAGCCCATCACCTCCACTTACCTTGACCGTTGATATCTGGACATGGGGCGGTGGAGGCGGCACATTGTGATGACCCCCGTGCGGTAAATCGTCACCTCCAGTCCCCACACCTCCTCCCCTTGAGCCGGAGCCCTCTATATCATCATCATCCTGAACCAGCTGACAGTCCGCCATGTACATCATGCTTTCGCTTAGATCTGGAAACATAATGGTGAATTCACGGGTTAGTAATAAAAATTGTACTTGTAAGTACAAAGTTCAAGTACTCTAATTGTACTTGGTATCGCAAGTACAAGTACAATTACTAGTACTTTTACTGACTACAAGTACTTACAAGTACTTCTAATTGTACTTGTACCCATCAGTCCAAGTACAATTACTAGGAGTTGTACTTGTACTTACAAGTACAAATTCCAGTACTTATATATCTGGAAGACACGAGTACAAATTCCAGTACTTGTACAGTATAAGTACTCTTGTACTTGCGTATATTAGTTGGCTTTCACTTAGGGAAACACAAATGGAGGTTCGTTATGTTCGTATGCTATAGGTACCACATTGCGTACTATATCTAGCAAATCAGCTAGACAGTCACACTTCGGTTTAGAGACTGTCTAGCATTTTTGTTAGACAGAGGTGCTTGTTGTTTTTTCACCGTCTAGCAAATTTAGTATACATTCTCAAATGGGCTTGGTATGCAATGTGATACTAATAATTTACCTCGATGGGGAACCTCTCTCATCAGTAAATGGTTTCTTCAAATTATTGGTATGCAATGTGATACTAAGGTTGCGATACTAAGGTCTGCTGGTTCATACTAGGCTGGCAGAGACAAGATAGGAGAAAGCCAGCCGTTCAGAGAACGAACCTTACCTCTTTAGAATAAAATACACCTTGTTTATCCCGCCAGAATAAGACTGAAAATTTGCCCAGGGCGGGGATGGAACCCCCGACCTCAAGGTTTACCTGTCTCTGCATTGATACTGCCAGCTAGATGAAAGTGTAGGCCAGGTGTAACTCCAGTACCGTGGAAGCCATAGGAATGAAAATCATGTACACTGTACTGGGAGCAGTTAGTATTTGTCATTTAAGCTTCATCTCACCAATTAGTGATTGGATTAGCTAAATTGTATATTGTTGCAACAGTTGTTGAATTATACTTTGACAGCTATGAGTAGGATATGCAATCTGTTCTAGAGAGTTGTCCCACTCTGTGCAGTGAGCTATTTGGAAATTGGCGTACAAATGGCCCGGGCCCCCAACCCTCCCTTCCAAAATAACTATGCACTTAGCAAGGTGGAGTTATTTCAATGTGTTTCTTTCTGGTAGGTACCTACTCTTCTGATGATAAAGTATCTAAGTATTCAGAATAACAAAGAGTGAATGTCCTACTGTCCGCAGTGTTCAAGCTCATTGAAGGAAAAAGAGCTTTCTCAAAATAATAAGAGTGTTTTCTCGGAACAAAACGATGTTAAAAAAAAAAAACACCCTTTTCCCCAATTTTCTATTTTATTTTTTAGTGTTTTTTTTCTGGTAAAAAAGTGTTTTCTCGTTTTTTTTTTTCGGTGTTTTTCTTTACACAAAAACAAAGTGTTTTCTCGTAGTAACAATGTGTTTTCTACTCACGCTGTTTGTTCTCAAACCAAATCTTGACCAGACGATCATGTTTGCCGGCGGTGGCAAACAACGTCCCGTCCGGGGAGAAGGACATGAGCGCCACCGGAGTGGACGTCTTACACCTCCACACACACTCCCATCCTCTCTCCTCATCCTCATCTCCGGGGGCGGGGTGACCGCTGTCGAAATTCGACGTGGACGTGGCTTCTTCGCCGATTTCGAAGGTCACCTGAAAATCGCCAATAGAATAGATCAGTGATTCCCAAACTGGGGTCCGCGCCGCCCGGGAAGATCACATAAAATATAGTAAAGGGGTCGCGGAGCGTTTACAATTGAGAAAAAAAGGCCACATAGAAAAAAGTTTGGGAAACGCTGGAATAGATTATACCTTGCTTGTACTGACAGTGTATATGAGCACCTTTATATCAAATCAAATGATGAATTCTTTGTGGTAAATCAGAGAGCTTCTTCACAACTATTGTGGGTATCGTCAAATAAGGAAAATAAAACATTTAAAAAAATCACAGCATGACTAAATGCCTCCTTTTACTATTAATTCTCATCTACTCGTATCAAATCTTTTTACACTGGTGATGCCGCCACTGATCGCTACTCGATAAAAGTAGCTACTCAATTGTCCTCACGAGGCTGAGTGTACCCCCCTCCCCCCCGAACTCCGAGCACAGAGCCGAAAAAACTTTTACCCCGCCGGGAATCGAACCCGGGATCTCCGGTTGCAAGAAGCGTAGTGTGATCCACTCAACCACGGAAGTTGCTTTCCTATGAAAAAGTATTGTCCATAGGGGGACACTATCCATGGTTTTCATGTGCGGGTGGTATCCATGTATAGGCCCAAAATCTAAAGTGCTGAGAAGAGCAAACTCTTTTCCAGTTTGACCTATAGCTTACCCCAGGATCTGGATCATCGTCCATCATATGAGGACTCAAATGCTGATGCCACAACTGCAACACCTCGCCACCAGTCAGGAGACGAGTACCCTCTAGGTTCCAGGATAGAGAGGATATCGGGGACTCGGTCTGAATGGAACCGGTTTGCACCCATCTGTAGTCCAGTTGCTGCAAGAAAAACACACAAGTGAGGCTGAAAACTAGGACACAAGTGAGGCTGAAAACTAGGAGGCACGGTTAGCCTAGTAGTAGCATATGCTTGCTTGCCATGCAGAAGGTTCCGGGTTCGATTCCTATCATGGCCAAAAGCTGTACTCGTTTTTCGATTGCAAATATCTTATTCCAACAGGTATTTTTCTGGTGTTTTCGTGCTAACCCAGCACCTACATAGGAAGTATTGTATCTCTTTTCGCTTCAAGGAACAATTATTTACTTTCTATTACCAATATGTATCTATTTATTATATAAATATTGTATGTAAACAAAGTAAAAAATAAAAATAAAGGTTTTCAAAATTGAAAATTTGAAATTAAATAGAATAGGTATGTATAGGAAACCTATAGAAGCATGAGTTTACGATTTTTTTTAATTTCATCAGGTTTCTGAGTTTTAATCAGTTTATGTCTCTTGTTTTTAGTGATGGGTTCACGGGGGTTTCACCAAACTCTCTATTAGGCGACAGGCTCCCAACCTACTCATTTGATCCTCATCCAGCTGATTGGGACCGAGAGAAGCCAACATCACGTGATTTTCCAAAAGGGTAACCTATTGATGGATACTAAACAGTAATCAGCAAATCACGCTTATCACTGCTTAACTTCAGTCTAGTGATTGAGGAACTGGTGGATTCAAAGCGTTATCACCGCAGAGGTGAAAGGTTTGTGGTTATGTACCGCGGGCCGCAGCGGCCCGCGAGGCCGCGAGCTCATTTTGGCGGCCAGCGAAAGCCCGCGAACAGGGGATTTTTCCACGCGTCACGCCTTTCGAAACATGGCTTTAAAGTTGTGTCCACTCTCCACTTCTTTTTTCAACTTCTTTTTTCCAGTCGACCGTCGATCGATGGGCGTCGACTATATAAGTGTGGACACAGCCAAAAAGCCTCTGACTGCGGTCTGACAGATCTGAAGATTTTCCGCCACTCACGTTCCGAGGTCTCTCAGATAGTCTGAGCGTGAGTGGCGGCCATCAGATCAAAGATCATACAATCGTGGGCCAATACACTGGAGGTAAATTTTTCATCCCCAGCTCCCGGTCTAATACTTTCGGATGCAATGAACAGGATGCCTAATATTCATTTGTTTGTAGGTTGGCAACACTGGTTCAGGAAATCAAGTTCCTCAAAACGACCACTAGATTCGCTAGTTTTAAAATGGCCGCTCCACTGACTGCTGATCAAGAACAGGTAATGTTGGATGTTTCCTTTAATTTTTCCCAATATCTGTGACCCAATTTGTAAAATTTCTTCGCTAAAATGACCCTCAAAGTTTCCTCTTTCAGAAAAGTCCTCGATGAACGTCGTACGTGTAGTAGAACGCTTTTAATTTGCGTTTAAGCGTTGGGTGTTGACCCTACCCTACCTTCTCACTTTCTACCAATGTACCTAGGAAAGAAGATGGGCCCATGATTCGTAGGATGGACTGTTCCGGGTCCCCTAAATTCAAGTCATTGCTTAAAAATAGGATTGTCCTTCCTCTTCACAATATTGAGACAGCCCAACCTCTTCACAATGCCCTGGAGAAATGAATCTATGAACTCGTTTAAAATCTTTGTGCAGGTCTCAGCAACCTGTTCACAGTTTGTTTACATTATTTTCTTGATAGGTAATTTGGAGCTGGGGATTAGGAATTTGAAGATTCCCTTTTGTATTTATTCTAATGAAGTTAATGAATCTGAGCGGGATTGCTATTCCTAGATAAATGGCCCAGATCAAAAATTTAAAAATATTTTGGTAATAAAGAACTAACTTTGGACTCACCACACTTGAAAGTGTAAAATTTTGTGTTTCAAAAGAAATGTAATGATTTGTCCTATACAGCATACCTACTGTTTATTATTTTAAGAAGAAAACCCTAGACGTGTATTCTGTACAAGTACTCTTGTTGATTTTTCACTTTAATTTCTTTTCAGGCCACCAAACATTTTCTAGATACTGTTAATCAAATCCGTGGCCATCGTAGAGCAGCTCCAGTGTCCTGGACAACTGCTGTGAAGTTCCTCGTAGCCAGAAAATTTGATGTGGCCAGAGCAGTGTCATTATTTGAACAAAACGAAGCCATTCGACGAGCCGAAGGATTGATGAATTTTGATCCAACCAAAGAACCTCTGAAAAGTGAACTGAAAACTGGAAAGTTTACAATTCTTGTAAGTTTTATAGGACTGAACCATCCACACTTCTTTGTCACCATAGATTCAACTGGTAACTCAACATCTATTGATATCAATGTCAATCAACAGTCAGTCAACTATGTTTGGACATGCTTTTTGTTTTAGATTTATGCTTACTTACATAGTATTGTGTCCTTGTTTTTCTTCTAGGACAATACCTACTTGGTTTTCAAAGTTAACATTTGTACAACTGCTAAGATTTTTTTTATTGATGGGGGTTATTCTTCAAATCACACTCAAAAAGCCCACCTAGAGGCTTAGGTGTAGGTGCTAAGCTTCACAAATCTATCCTCTGATTAATGACAAGCTACCCACCTCACATTATCATCAACTAGACACTAGACTGAGTGGGTCTTGGAAAAACTAGTGAATAACACATGGTTGCCTAAAAAGTCAACCATCCAGATACCAAATACCAATGATGTGCAATGTTGCTTAAAGTCAAATCCAATGGGGAAACTGGTGTATTCAACATGCTATCAGCTATCACTGTTGCCCCTGATTTATTTGTCATTTGCAAAAAAAAAAAAGTAATTACTTAGATAAAAATTTATAAAAAATGTGTTCTCTGTTTTCAGCCCACGAGGGATTCATCAGGGGCTGCCATTGCTGTTTTTACCGCACGCTATCACCAAACTCAGACCTCTACACATCAGACAACATTACAGGTATGAAGAAAATTATTCGAGTCCTCTTCAAATGATAACTATTTACAAGAAAGCTAAGATCCTTGCTTTGTTTCCAGGGCCAATTAAACAACTTTAGAGTTCTTCAAATGATAACTATTTACAAGAAAGCTAAGATCCTTGCTTTGTTTCCAGGGCCAATTAAACAACTTTAGAGTTTTTTTTTTTTTATTATTTAGTTGACTTCATTTTCTTATGCTTTTGTAGTCTGTGTTGTAACATGCCTGTTCTATAGTACATATGTGGTTGTGGTTATGTACTGGGTTGGGTTTGGACTAGTTGAGACAGGAAATTGTTTCTCTAGTTTGGCATGGGAGTGGTAACTTACCAAACTGTAGTCCAAACACAACCCAACCTGTACATAACCATGACCTGTCTCATCAGGTGGGCAAGAAGAGACAATATTTGGACTTTCCATTTAGGTGCTTGGTCAACCCAAGAGCATAAGAAAGTAACCTTTTTTTTACCTGAAATTTTCTTCATGACAAGTGTGTTTAATATTACAGGGTGTTTCATCACTATTGTTTTTATTACAGGGTGTACTATATCAACTGGATGCAGCCCTGGAAAATGTAGATACACAGAGATGTGGTCTGGTGTTCATATACGACATGACCGAATCTAAATATTCCAATTTCGATTACGACCTCAGTCAGAAGATCCTAACTCTACTCAAGGTAAGATTCTATATCTTTTTCTACCCACCCTCATTAGTTTATAGATGTAGGTACCAACCTCAGTGGTGTAGTGTTTAGTGCGTTGGACTTCGGATCTGGAGGTTGGTGGTTTGAGTCCAAGTCAAGTCATAAAATTTAGTGTAGTGCATTAAGCAGGGAACGACATTTGTGACAAGCATTTATGCTTAGCACAATTATAATAAAAAAAGATGTAGGTAATTTCTGTGTATTTTTAGTGATCACTGCAACATGGTGGAACCATCCAAATATCTCATTATATCCAATATCCATACACCCAAAGTTTACCTAAGGTCACAGGGTTGATTTCCGCCTGTGCCAAACTTTATCCTAAACAAATGAGATTTCTTCTTGGAACAGCAGCTGACTTTCTCCTATCCTGTCTTTCTTCTCTCCGTGGGACAATAAGACCTCCGCAGTTCTTTCCCCCCCCCCCTTCTTTCTTTCTGCAGCTGAATAGATACTTATGTTCTTATGTCATAAGTGTCAAAACATCCCAGAAACCCTGCTGACACACAATAAATTGATTAATACCAAGTTTAAAATCTTGTACTTTGGCCAGCCTGGTAAGCTTGGAGGGTAGCATGTCTACATTAGGAGCGCGGTAGTGCTCTGCCCCACTAAGTCAAGAAATTTTGACTGCTTAAGTTTTAGGTCATGGATTTGATTCCCAGACATCCCAATAGGAAGATGGCTACAATTATTTACTGATTCACACCATCATAATCGCTAAGTACCTGTTACAGGGAACTACATATGTTTTGCAACATCATCTAGATTCTAGACTTCTTTGAGAACAATAGATATAGGATTTCCAGATGTCTAGTCTATGACATACTAAAATAATAATAATAATAATAATAATAATAATAACCCAATAGGAAGATGGCTACACTTATTTACTGATTCACACCATCCACCATCATAATCACAAAGTACCTGTTACAGGGAACAACATAATATATGTTGCAACTTGCAACATCATCTAGATTCTAGACTTCTTTGAGAACAATAGATATAGGATTTCTAGATGTCTAGTCTATGACATACTAAAAAAATAATAATAATAATAAAAACTGACCACTTGGAATAATTGGGAGCAGTTAGTATTTGTCATTTAAGCTTCATCTCACCAATTAGTGATTGGATTAGCTAAATTGTATATTGTTGCAACAGTTGTTGTTGAATTATACTTTGACAGCTATGAGTAGGATATGCAATCTGTTCTAGAGAGTGCAATCTGTTCTGTGCAGTGAGCTATTTGGAAATTGGCGTACAAATGGCCTGGGCCCCCAACCCTCCCTTCCAAAATAACCTACTCTTCTGATGATAAAGTATCTAAGTAAAAGTTAATGAAGATTGTTCTATTCTCCCTTTGCATTTGTATTGAAAGACATGCCTACCTTAGGATAGGCATGATCCAACACAGACCTATTAGATACAAAATAACATGTACCTATGTCATTTACCAAGACTTTGTAATTTATAAACTAAAAAAAAAGAGGTTTGACAGAGGGAACTGTAACTGCCATGGTTTTATCGTCCCAAAAATCGAAGAGAGAAGGAAGACAGGATAGGAGAAAGCCAGCTGTTCCGAGAACAAATGTTATCCCATCAGGATAAAATCGACCCCAGGCGGTAATGGAACCAGTGGCCTAGCGCTTACAAGGCAGACACACTACCAACTAAGCTAACTAGGCTGGCAATTTATAAACTTTGTAGGTATGGGTTGAGCACCAAATATTCACCAATGAGGTGTGATTTATAAATTTATAATGCAAAGTACCTTCATGTAACAGGGCCTAGAATCCTAGAGATCATAGAAACAAAAGAGCTACCTATATTTACCTGGAAATACTAGGTAGGTATTTCCAAATGTCCATTGATGAAAATGGGTAGGTAGGTCTATTGAGGGAAGTATCAACATTGTACATGTTGATTAGAGTAGAATAGTGTCATTATTATTTAGTATCGTCAACAGTAGGTTTAGGTACAGTGATTTGGGTTACATATTAGATATTACATAACAATTTTGCATTTGTCTCTAGAGCCCAATATCTTGAAACCTATTAGGTTCATTCTTGGTCCACCAATTTCTACAAGCATACTTAGTTAACATGTGACAAAAAATACCAAGGATACTGGGTGGGTAACCAAGCACTCTACATAAATACAACATGAAAATCATAGCTTGCCAGTTGATTACTGCTAGACTACCTAAACTAATTGCAGAGAAACAAAACTATTCATTAGAAATTCTATAGTGGACATTATCAGCAATAGAAAAAAAATGGCCTTGAAAAAAAAAAAAACAGAAAAATTTTTTAACAGTATTTACCTATACTGACAACTGATAAGATATTTTAGTGATAACACCAAAATGGGATCTTACACTACATTTTTACAAGTCCTGTGACCCGAGATAAATAGGTAACATTGATGTTTTGCCATGCCAATGTCTACAAGCAGCAAATTAGAAAGTCTTGTTCGAAATGGATGGCATGTTTGTTATGAATATCAATTAGATAGTAGACAGACATTGCAAATTCAACAAAAATGTGTGTGATAGTCATAACTTACTGTGAATGGTATCCCTTCAACACTACCCACAGCAAAGGCTTTATCTCCAACATTACAAGCGCCACTCAAAATTTGATGACAATTCATGACGGAATATGTTTTTTTATGAAGAATTAAACACACTCGATTAGAAAATATTAAAATGGTTATTCATGGGTATGATAATCAAGAGCAAGAAACAGCTATCTTGATCCAAGTTCAATTGATTCTAGATTATAACAGTACATGAAGTCCTGAATTTTTTGAAGTTCCAGATACTGAACTTCTCAAACATTTTGAAAGGAAAATTATACACTTAAAAACTAATTAAAAGAACAAAACAGGAATTAAACTAAATATTCCTTAAATTTCTAATTAATTAAATCCAAAAAACTGGTGTTTCCAGACCAAAGCATTTTATTTATTTTTCTGATAAATTAAAAATTCGCCATCTTGATTCAAACTCCCCCACTGAAATTTTAGTGATAACAACCGCCAAATCAGCTGATTGCAAAAAAAAACATGTTGCCAACACGAAGAAAAAAAATAAATAAAAATAAAGGGGGCTGTCCTTTGGAACCGAAAATATATCCACGTTGGAGTTTACGATTCAACACGAAGAAAAAAAATAAATAAAAATAAAGGGGGCTGTCCTTTGGAACCGAAAATATATCCACGTTGGAGTTTACGACAAACCTCTTAAAAAAAAAAAAAAAAAAAAAAATCATCTATAATACTGGCACCAGTCTTATTTTATGCATTTGAATTACAAGTGCAAAGCCACTCTCACTCATTTTCCTTACTAGCCAGAGTAGGCATCATAAAAAAAAAAAATCCTCCCTTCTAAATTGAACCTGGAACCCTGGATTAAATGGGTAACTGCACTAATGGGACTATTCAAGGTTGTTGAAAATTGTCATTATGACCATTTTTCATTTTCTTCTCCTAATTAAAGTAGACAACCAAATTTCATTAGGGAAGAGATAATTTTTTTCTCATTTCAAGCCCTTCTAAAGATATTTTTTTTTAATGGGTACATCATTGTAGAAATGCTAAGGTCTTTAGTGTAAATTGAAATCAACACCAAGATTGTACAAAGTCAACACATTTCTGTTTATTCAATTACAAGTACTAGAAATTAAAATCAAGATTATTAGAAGAATGTTTATTTAGATTATTAGAAGAATGTTTTAATCTTTTAATAGGTACTCGTACTCTGTTTAATAGCTTATTAATTTAAAATGTTGTAACCAAGAACCCATGCTTGTTAGATGGTGTCACAAATTAAATTTAGAAGTCTAGCTAGTTAAGCCTGAAGCCTTGCAAGATGCTATGCAGAAGTGTTGAAATTACCAGTTAAAAAGCGATGATTTTTTTTTTTTTTTTCAATTAAATTTAAATCTCTTTTTTTCTCTAGAGATGTTATTTTATTTAATACAATCTGAAGTAATAATAAATTATTTTATTTAATACTCTGCTCCACTCAAAACAGAGTGGAGAGCATAGAGCTGAGCAGGTAGGGGGAAGTAACGACTTCAAACCGCATTTGGTAATTTGGTAATTTATTGTTCCATAATACAATTAGTTGCTTAGAACATTAGAACATATAAAAAAAAAAATAGAACTGAGAGCAAAATCTTTTTTTTTTTCTTTTTTTTAAGAGGTTTGATAGAGGGAACTGTAACTGCTAAGGTCTTATAGTCCCATAAGCAAAGAGAGAAGGAGAAAGCCAGCCGTTCCGAAAACGAATCTGTTAAGGATAAAATCCGCTGCCCCCGACGGGAATGGAACTCGCAACCAAGCGCTTGCAAGACAGGCGTGCTACCAACCAAGCTAACTAGGCTGGCGAGAAGGAAGAAATAAAATAAATAACGAGAGAAAGAAGAAATGCTGTTTCTTTGTGTTATTGATTGACATCAATCTAGGATTGAAACTATACTTAATGCCCAGTTCAATCCAGAGTTGAAGTCAACTCCGACTTCGTAAAACGTGGTCTTGGTCTAATGGTCAGGACGCTCGCCTGGCAATCAGAAGAGTGTGGGTTCAATCCCAGCCAAGGTATGGAATTTTATCCTGGTACGATTAACCTACCACGGCTCTTGAGTAACAACATTTTTTAAACGGTTATTTCGCTTCATGTCTCAGTATGTATGGGTCAAATCTTGCAAGTAACTTTTGAGCCACTTTTGGTGGTCTGATTAAATTGGAACTTGGTATACTAATGTGTTGCCGTCATGCGCTCGTCACGTTTTGATCTGAAATTGCGGCATTGCGGCACAAGGAAACAATGATTAATCCAATGAACACAAAAAGCGCAGTATTCTTTCGAAACTCAGAGGTAACGAGATCGCACACGTCCAAAAGTTCGAAGCGCCGCCCGGCCAATATTAACATTTAACACAAAAGTTTCACGGTTTTTCGGCATTTTCAACACCAACAATACCTAAGTAAAGTTTGCTATCTTTGACTTAAAAGTCCCATTATGACAAAAGCTTGATTTTCGTAGGAACCTTTTTTTCCACGTCTGTTTTCCAATGCAATGAAACAACAGCTTCATTCAACTCATCCAGGTATCATAGCATGACCATCTTTCAACACCAACAATACCTAAGTAAAGTTTGCTATCTTATGCCGGGTCGACACTTTAGCAACATGCAACACGAATGTTGCATTACACGTGTTGCATTACACACTAAAATTCGCACGTGTCGACGTGTTCGCACGCACGCTCCGAGAACGTTGCCGCAATATTCGCTAGGATCCGAGAGGTTATAGGTTTTTTGGCCTCACTTTTACTGACAGTTAGCTAGGCTGGTTAAGGGTTACCTGGTGTGCTCCCAGGTTTTATAGTCCCCCAGTTAGACGCTGGTCTACATATGCCGGGTCGACACTTTAGCAACATGCAACACGAATGTTGCATTACACACTAAAATTCGCACGTGTCGACGTGTTCGCACGCACGCCTCCGAGAACGTTGCCGCAATATTCGCTAGGATCCGAGAGGTTATAGATTTTTTGGCCTCATTTTTACTGACAGTTAGCTAGGCTGGTTAGGGGTTACCCGGTGTGCTCCCAGGTTTTATAGTCCCCCTGTTAGACGCTGGTCTACAGGCTTATAGTCCTTGCCTCACTTTTACTGACAGTTAGCTAGGCTGGTTAAGGGTTACCTGGTGTGCTCCCAGGTTTTATAGTCCCCCAGTTAGACGCTGGTCGGGCTTATAGTCCTCCTTACCTATACAAGCCCCAGACCAGGCTCTTCTTCTTCATCGCTATATAGAACAAGGCAGCGTCCAGCGGGTCCTCATTTGCCTGGAACGCCGCCTTGGCCACCTTCTCTATGCATGTCTTCAGAAGTGTATGGTTTCTCAGCCACCACCCCACTCCGAGTTCCTTCAGTACGGACCACTTGGGCTGGCCCTTGCTGTAGGACGGAATGAGGTTGAGCAGTTCTTCCTCGCTTTCCGAGTGGAACGCCCAGACGAGGTTGTTGGTAGCGATGCCTGAAAAGGAATCGGAAAATATGTTCAGGCAGTAGAAAACGATTTAAGAACTTTTTTGACCTCGATACTAAATTAAGGTCCTTGTGCTTTTGTACTTCTTCAATAAATTAATCCGATGGTCAAGGTTAAACCTAAATCCTTGACAAACAGATCATGTGTTCCTATCCACTTAGAGTGGGGTTACAAAATCAGAATTGACATCAATCTAGGATTGAAACTATACTTAATGCCCAGTTCAATCCAGAGTTGAAGTCAACTCCGACTTCGTAAAACCTACCTATTCAATTATTGGTCTAATGGTCAAGACGCTCGCCTGGCACAATCAGAAGAGTGTGGGTTCAATCCCAGCCAAGGTATGGAATTTTATCCTGGTACGATTAACCTACCATGGCTCTTGAGTAATAACATTTTTTTTTACACGCTTATTTCACTTCATGTCTCAGTATGTACGGGTCAAATCTTGCAAGTAACTTTTGAGCCACTTTTACTGGTCTGATTAAATAGGAACTTGGTATACTAATGTGTTTTTATTGATATTGGGACAATCTACCAAAAACAGTGAAGATATAAGTAATGTATTACCTTGTTTCTGGAACTGAGCTCGCTGGGCTAAGGGCAGACATCGGAGTAGATAAGTGTAGTGTTTCATAGCCAGTAGAAACCGGAGACCACAATCATCCAGCGAATCAGTCGACATTTCACCATCAGGAACCCCTGCAACACACAAAATAAGAGATCTAAAGGCTGCTTCGTTGTCCTTCACAGCCCGAATCAAATCATGAATCTTTGTGGTAAAGCAGAGAACTTTTACACGACTGGAGTGGATATCACAGCAATACAAAGTGCCTCCTTGACTATTTATTTTCATCTACTCGTATCATCAAGTTACACTGGTAATGCCGCCACTGGTCGCTACTCGATTGAATTAGATACTCACTTGTCCTCACGAGGCCGAGTGTACCCCGAACTCCAAGCATAGAGCCGGAAAAAACTTCGACCCCTCCGGGACTTGGGACCTCCGGCCTGCAAGCCTAGAGTGATACCCACTCGGCCAAGGAGGCTGCTAAGTTCATCCAACTATTCTACTGTTTATCAGCATATCGTATCAGCATATGTGATAACTACTCGGCCAAGGAGGCTGCTAAGTTCATCCAACTATTCTACTGTTCATCAGCATATTTTAAATTAATTGTCGACACTTTATTGATAATAAGATTATACAATAAGCAATTACAGACAATGATACCTATATAAAATACCTACCTATGTTAAGTTTCCTATATAATATCAGGCCTATTATCTATAATATCAGGCCTATTATCTATCTTGTTGTACGAATACATTGCTGCAACTACATTGCTGCAACGTACGAATACATTGCTGTTTGGTTGGATTTCACCATCTTTTTTCCAGCCTTTAGAAGGTCTGTTAAGCTAACAGCTAGCCTGTTAGTTTCCATTTGATTTGTATAGGCTTACAAGGTTGTTAGACTAACAGGCTGTGTCTCTTCTCGCCCATCTGATGAGAGGCATACTACGGGATGGGCATGCTACGACACAGGCCACATGCGTCTTATGTAGCAGTTGTTTCATTGCTACGAAATAAAAACGGCGGTGGAACACTCATCTTTTTTTTTTTTTTTTAATATCACCAACCTGTTAGGTTCTCCCGGGCAATTTGACTCTTAGCGGCATCGATAACAAACCGCTCGGCAAAGTCCGTATTACAAGTAGACACCGTATCGGCCAGGGCCAGTAGGTGCATCTGATCTAGGGAGGACAGGCCGGGGAGGTGGGTATGTGTCAGGAGACGGGATAGGGTCCGGCCCTGGCGAGGTCCGAAGTGAGATAGGAGAGGCTGCTTCTCGACCCCGCCGGACTCGCGTCTGTTACAACGCCTGAGAATAAACACAATTCATTCAGTAAAATAATAATAAAAGATGAGAAACATTTATTAATATAATAAAACAAAAGATGAGATTCCCTCCCGAGAAAAATTTTATTCTAATACGCTTCGGACTCTTGTATTCGCTTCGGTGTCTGTCTGTGTGTCTGTTCCCATAGAAGGACTTATCCAAACCTAGTCGACCTACATATATATCAAATTAAACGTCATTTTACCAGGAACACGAAAGTGGTGGTGCAAATTTTGTCCAGAAAACCAAAAAGCCAAAAAAAAACTGGAGCCAAAAAAAACTGGATTTTGGGGGATTTTTTTTTTTTTTTTTTTTTTTTTTTTCACTTTTTTCCCACAAATAGGTCTTTTTTTTAAAACGCTAAAAAACCAAAATGAAAGTCATTACTGAATTTTGAGTTCCTGTCTCGGAAGAGGGAAATAAGGGTTATATTAACAAATTCAGTGGGTAGCGTAAATAACCGGACGAGCCGCACAAAATTGGTATCACTCGGCGATGTTCTGGGCCAGAATTTAATTGCTGACTTCACAATAGATTTTGAAAGAGACGAAACTCTAAGTATCCAGCAGCGCCCTGT
>NW_007377477.1:437164-451253 GCF_000475195.1 Diaphorina citri | reverse complement strand
GAACCCCCAAACTCTCACCTGGGTGACTCCATCTCATCGTCCTCGAGTAGATCATCCAGGCTTTCATCCACCATGGTGACATTTCCATCAAACAGCTGATTATAATCCTTACAATCCTTAGCTTCGTCAATAACGCTTTCCTTATCTGCCGCCAGTAGTGTCCACAGGGGCAGAGGAGGTATGGAAGTGATCTCTGCATAGTCCAGGGTTAACTCTTCTGGAATAGCCGTCGTGGAACCTGGGTTAACAGATAGGAAAACAATGTTAAACCGGGTTAACAGATAGGAAAATCTAGCCCTGCACAACACACTACTTGCGCATGACACACATTTTGGGGTTTTGAACACGGGGATCGGAGTTACGATGTTTTGGCTTGAACATGGGGGATGGTAGGTATAATAAAATTGCCCATAGCTAAAAAAAAATAATAAAAAATAATAATAATAAAAACAAACGAACAGACAAACAAACAAAAACAAAATATAAATAAAATGAAACTAATAGTAAATAAATAGAGAGAAACTGGGTGACTCAAACGAGGCCGAAATGTGAAAAGTAAAAATGATGAATAAATTGACAAATTCTTAGTGTAAACAAGAAAATCAATGTCGAAAAATAGGTATCTTTGTATTTACAGGAATACAAACTATAACAACTCGTAACATCATATAGAGAATCTGTGCGGAATTTGAACAAGGTCATTAATTTCTACAATGTACATGGTACTTACCGGAAAATTAATATGGAAAAAATTACAGAAATTTCAAATCAAAAAATACATTGGGTTTTTAGACTAGGAAATACAGTGCAATAGTCCTAAACTAAAATGGACGCAGCACACAAGGGAGGGATCAGGAAGAGACCGCCTTAGGTTAGGGAATGAGAATGACTCCCAGATATGTATGTAGATGGGGGATTGAGGCGAAAGCCAGCGGATGTCCATTGAAACAGTCCACACTACCTCTACAACATCGATTCACCTCGTCAATCCACGGCCGTCGACTATGTGTGGACATAGCTTTAGGAATGTACCCCTTGTAGTTTCAGTAAAATCCCGGTCGCCTCAATCTAGTCCAAATCCAGCTTCTTAAATGACCCGGACATTTCCCCGATTTTGTTCCCATTCCCGGCCGGTCTCAGTGATTCTTTCACTCGCTACAACTTTTACAGCGGATGTCCATTGAAACAGTCCACACTACCTCTACAACATCGATTCACCTCGTCAATCCACGGCCGTCGACTATGTGTGGACATACATAGCTTTAGGAATGTACCCCTTGTAGTTTCAGTAAAATCCCGGTCGCCTCAATCTAGTCCAAATCCAGCTTTTTAAATGACCCGGACATTTCCCCGATTTTGTTCCCATTCCCGGCCGGTCTCAGTGATTCTTTCACCCGCTGCAACTTTTATTTGTCATTGTACCCCTTGTAGTTTCTGTAAAATCCCGATCGCATCGCCTCAATCCAAATCCAGTTTCTTGAACGACCCTGACATTTCCCCGATTTTGTTCCCATTCCCGGCCGGTCTCAGTGATTCTTTCACCCACTGCAACTTTTATTTGTCACTGTACCCCTTGTAGTTTCTGTAAAATCCCGGTCGCATCGCCTCAATCCAAATCCAGTTTCTTGAACGACCCGGACATTTCCCCGATCTTGTTCCCTTTCACGGCCGGTCTCAGTGATTCTTTCACCTGCTGCAACTTTTATTTGTCACTGTACCCCTTGTAGTTTCTGTAAAGTCCCGGTCGCGTCATTCTAATTCAAATCCAGCTTCTTGAACGACCCGGACATTTCCCCGATCTTGTTCCCGATCGCATCGCCTCAATCCAAATCCAGTTTCTTGAACGACCCTGACATTTCCCCGATTTTGTTCCCATTCCCGGCCGGTCTCAGCGATTCTTTCACCCGCTGCAACTTCTCTTCCGCCTGGAAGAACTCCCTATTGTCCAGCATGGTCTGGTAGGTTTCCTTCGTCAGTTCTGCAATGCTTTGACCTGGAATTGTAATGGGAAATGTTTTACTTGACATCCATTTTATCATAGGTACATAATTTACTTTGACCTGTAATTGTAATAGGTGGGGCAATGTTTTATTTGACATCAATTTTATGCTAGGTACATAAGTGGGTTACATAGCAGTAGGAAGAATATTATCGATAATTGAATAGGTAGGTTTATATAAATAGAGAGTTTAGGTATAGGGGGTAAAAGGAGAGGGGGTAAACCGAAAATGAGGTGGAGAGATAAAGTGGAGGGAGGACCTTAGAGAGAAGGGATGGGGAAAAGAGGAAGCATTGGATAGACGGAAATGGAGGAGTAGAATACAAGATGGAAACGCCCACCCCAAATAGAATTGGGAAAAGGTGGAGTAAAAGAAGAAGACGAAGAAATAGTTCAGTAAGTATATCAACCTGTTTATAAACATAGGGTATTAATATGACAATGAAAATTTTTCTAAATGGATGGATACGCTTATATGTTTTGATTTTTTTTTCTTTTTTTTTTTAGCAAGCAGCGCTTCGAGCACGCCGCGGCATTTTTCCTGCTGGCCGGCGCGCTACGGGACGCTATTGAGGTGATTCTGAACAAACTGGAACCATAGGGGCAGAGGAGGTATGGAAGTGATCTCTGCATAGTCCAGGGTTAACTCTTCTGGAATAGCCGTCGTGGAACCTGGGTTAACAAGTTTAAACGGGGTTAACAGAATGTTAAACTGGGTTACCAGAACTGAATAATACAAGCCGAGTGTTATAGTGGAACAAACGTATAAGCAACATAATATTATTATGTTTAAAAATTACTTCATTCAAATAGCAACGTTAAAATTTCATCCAGTTTTCTAATTTGTAACGAAGTCCACCCGCAGTCGGCTAGCCCGCACCGCACACTACTAACATCTAGCCCCGCACACCACTACTCACCTCTCTGTTCAAGCGGACTAGTAGTACCACCAAACCCCACGGACAGGGTGCGGGATCTCGACCAGCCCCGCGCCCTAGACTCCTCATGCGACACGCTTTGGCCGCCCGCAATCATTAAGCCCCGGACCACACACTACTAACATCTAGCCCCGCACCACACGCTACTAACATCTAGCCCCGCACCCAACACTACTCACCTCTCTGTTCCAGCGGACTAGTGGTGCCACCAAACCCGACGGACAGAGTGCGGGATCTCGACCAGCCCCGCGCCCTAGATTCCTCGTCTGACACGCTTTGGCCGCCCGCAATCGGTTACTAACATCTAGCCCCGCACCACACACTACTAACATCTAGCCCCGCACCACACACTACTAACATCTAGCCCCGCACCACACACTACTCACCTCTCTGTTCCAGCGGACTAGTGGTGCCACCGAACCCGACGGACAGGGTGCGGGATCTCGACCAGCCCCGCGCCCTAGATTCCTCGTCCGACACGCTTTGGCCGCCCGCAATCGGCTCGCCCCGCACCACACAGGAAGTGCTGATACATTTCACCAGATGGGCGAGAATGGCTTTGACCCAGCGGATTTTGCCGGAGTTTAGGAGTTCCATGAGCTGCTTTGGATGGTATTGGGGCAGGACGGGGCACGCGATGCGCGACGCCTCGAACAGACCGTAGTCGGGCATGTAGGACTCGACGCCGCTGTTGGCGTCCGCCTGCGCTATGACACCTGGGAATGAACGGGAAATGAAGACTATTAATTTAATTTTCTTTTTTTCTTCGCCTTTTCCCGTGTACGGACGGGATCGGCGTTTTTTATCAGCTCTCTTTGGATGGTATTGGGGCAGGACGGGGCACGCGATGCGCGACGCCTCGAACAGACCGTAGTCGGGCATGTAGGACTCGACGCCGCTGCTGTTGGCGTCCGCCTGCGCTATGACACCTGGGAATGAACGGGAAATGAAGACTATTGATTTAATTTTCTTTTTTTCTTCCCCTTTTCCCGTGTACGGACGGGATCGGCGTTTTTTATCAGCCCCCAATTAGCCCTGAGGTGATTGCTTTTGGGTTGACATTTGGTTTTGGCTACAAAAATTTTACAAGCGGATGTCATTCGCACTCAACCTTTGCTATTTCTTTGGCAAGTGAAATTTCAGGCTGGTAGCCTTCCCGTTTAAAGTCTCCCAGCCAGAAGGTATTTATTAATTTAATATCAATTTAAAAAGCTTTGTTTATACAGTCGGCTAAAACTTAAAAGTCCCATTATGACAAAAGCTTGATTTTCGTAGGAACCTTTTTTCCACGTCTGTTTTCCAATGCAATGAAACAACAGCTACATTCAACTCATCTAGTCTGTATCATAGCATGACCATTATGAACGGGAAATGAAGACTATTAATTTAATTTTCTTTTTTTCTTCGCCTTTTCCCGTGTACGGACGGGATCGGCGTTTTTTATCAGCCCTCAATTAGCCCTGAGGTGATTGCTTTTGGGTTGACATTTGGTTTTGGCTACAAAAATTTTACAAGCGGATGCCATTCGCACTCAACCTTTGCTATTTCTTTGGCAAGGGAAATTTCAGGCTGGTAGCCTTCCTGTTTAAAGTCTCCCAGCCAGAAGGTATTCATTTAATATCAATTTAAAAAGCTTTGCTTATACAGTCGGCTAAGACTTCTTGCTTTTGGGTTGACATTTGGTTTTGGCTACAAAAATTTTACAAGCGGATGTCATTCGCACTCAACCTTTGCTATTTCTTTGGCAAGGGATATTTCAGGCTGGTAGCCTTCCTGTTTAAAGTCTCCCAGCCAGAAGGTATTAATTTAATATCAATTTAAAAAGCTTTGCTTATAGAGTCGGCTAAGACTTATATGGACACTACTGGCGGCAGATAAGGAAAGCGTTATTGACGAAGCTAAGGATTGTAAGGATTATAATCAGCTGTTTGATGGAAATGTCACCATGGTGGATGAAAGCCTGGATGATCTACTCGAGGACGATGAGATGGAGTCACCCAGGTGAGAGTTTAGGGGGTTCGAGACCAGGGGAGAGAAAAAAAAACTTCATCTTCTTACGATAGAGTAAAATGTACCATGTTTATCCTGCTTGTTTTGGATTAGGATTGACAAGCTGGGTCCGTCCCTCCGGGAATTTTTTAGCCCGTAGTTTATTCGATCGTGGTTAAAGAAAAATATGGACACTACTGGCGGCAGATAAGGAAAGCGTTATTGACGAAGCTAAGGATTGTAAGGATTATAATCAGCTGTTTGATGGAAATGTTACCATGGTGGATGAAAGCCTGGATGATCTACTCGAGGACGATGAGATGGAGTCACCCAGGTGAGAGTTTGGGGGTTCGAGACCCGGGGAGAAAGAAAAAAAAACCTTTATCTTCTTACGATAGAGTAAAATGTACCATGTTTATCCTGCTTGTTTTGGATTAGGGCTCAAAATTCTCTAGCTAGCCTAGTTTACTCGCTGTGGGACTTTTTTTGATAGAGGGGATTTTAACAACGCCAATGGAGGTCTTATAAGTCCTGAAATCGAAGAGAAAAAGGGCAGGGTAAGAGATAGCCTGTCGTTCCGAGAACGAACCTTATTTGAGGCTTGATAGAGGTAACTGTAAAAAAGAAGCTTGATAGACGGAACTGTAACTGCTGTGACCTTATCGTCCCGAAAGCGAAGAGAGAAGGAAGACAGGATAGGAGAAAGCAGTCCTTTCCGAGAACGAATTTTATCTCTTTAGAATAAAATTTATCTCGGGAGGGAATCTCATCTTTTGTTTCATTATTTTTAAAAATCTTTCTCTTCTTCTTCTTCTTCGCCTTTTCCCATGTTCAGATGGGGTCGGCGTTTATCGTCGGCCTCTCAATCAGCTTTAGAGTGATCGCTTTGATGCCAACTGGTTTTGGCTAAAAAAAAAAAAAAAATAATAATAATAATAAAAAATAAAAATAAATAAATAAATAAAAATAAAAATCGATGTCAGTACTTTTACGACATGACCTATTCAGTCCTATTCTAACAGGATAAACGAGGTATATTCTATTCTATTCAATTCAATTTTATTTTATTCTATTCTATTTCCAGGTTCTACCAATCCGAACGTGTTTAATTTCTACGTCTACCTACGCACTCATCCGCTGTTGGTTCGCCAACACCTAGCATCCACTCATATGGACAAGAAACACACTGTTGTGCTCTACGGATTCAGCTATGCTACAAGCACCGACAACAAGGCTTCCTCGGATAGACAGGTGAGAGGTCGTGGGTTCAAATCCCGGACAGCGCATTTTTTTTTACTTGTAATGGAAATTTGGGGGACAGGGCTAGCTAGCCCTTTTGTTCATGCCTATTATTTTATATGTACCTATTTGTCTATTTGGTCTTGAGCCACAGACACGATTAGCCCCGTGGTAACGCACTTGCTTGTCATGTAGAAGGTCCCGGGTCCGATCCCTACCATCAACAAAAATTTGCACTCGTATTTCGATTGTAAATATTTCAACGGGTTACTTTCTGGTGTTCTCGTGTTGATCCAGCACCTAAATGGGAAGTATTGTGTCTTCTCGTCCATCTAATGACAGACATACTACGGGATGGCCATGCTACGACACAGACCACACGATTCTAATGTAACAGTTGTTTCATTGTTACGAAATAAAAACGGTGGTGAAACAGTCATCTTTTTAATTTCAAAATAAATGGCGATCATTGGTTAGGTTTATATTAGACATCTGTTGCCGCAAATCACGAGGAATATCACCATTTGATTATCTGTGAGAATAGAAACAGGGTTAGAGGTTGAAATAATCGGACTTCTTCGTCGCCTTTTCCCGTGTACAGACGGGGTCGGCGTTTTTCGTCAGCCTCTCAATCAGCCCTAACTAGGGTGATTGCTTTTGGGCTGACATTTGGTTTTAGCTACAAAATTTTACGAGTGGATGCCCTAATTCTTCAGCAAGGGAAATTTCAGGCTGGTCTACTTCCTGTTTAAGGTCCCCCAGCCAGACCATCTCTCCTTCTTATTTTTCCTGCCCTCTCTTAGTGTCTCACCTAAAATGGGTGGAAGGTGAGGCTGTTTCCGCGCCCAATCCTGAAGACTCTGAATCATCTGTCGGTCCAGGGCTGGATTTTTGGCCAGTTCCTTGTCGATGGACACTTTACACGTAGCTTCTAGTACATCCATGCCTGAGCTCTTGGAAACAACCTAGGAGGACTGTAGACTGGGAATTTATTGGGCCTGTCGAATTGTGTGACTGTTAGTAGATTTTTGGGTGTTAGTAGATTATGTCCGTGTTTGACTGTCACTGAAGAATCTGAGGATGTGAGTTTCTGAAACAGAGAAAACAAGGGTACATAATTATTATCTATGCAGACTAAGCGAGTTAGATCTACCTAGATGTAGTTGAACTAACTAAGATCTTTCTCCTCCTCCTCATTTTGTACTACTTTTTTGTTCTTCGATTTATTTAGCCTTGGAAAGTGAAATGATGTTGGGATATACATTATTAAACTCTGTGTAAAATAACCGAGAGTTAAAAACGTCGACCTCGCACCTTCCGGTCAGTTAGTTTTTACGATACATTTGCAGTAACCTTGCCACAGGATATGTCACAACTACCGAACATTATGTCACTGCATATCATGACCTACGATCTCTTTTAACAGAGTTTAATAATGTATATCACAACATATCATCTCTAGAGATTGCCATAGGCATTAATCCCACCCTTGGTCAAACTTAATTTTCATCATTTCTCATTTTTTTCTTGTCAATTGAATGTACATTTATGTGAAGTTTGGTCAAATTGTGGAATAATAATCTCCAGTCACAGAGTTTAATGTATATCCGCCTTCATTTATTACATGCTTTAATAACACTCTTAGTGTCTCACCTAAAATGGGTGGAAGGTGAGGCTGTTTCCGCGCCCAATCCTGAAGACTCTGAATCATCTGTCGGTCCAGGGCCGGATTTTTGGCCAGTTCCTTGTCGATGGACACTTTACACGTAGCCTCTAGTACATCCATGCCTGAGCTGAGCTTGGAAACAACCTGGGAGGACTAGACTGGGAATTTATTGGGCCTGTCGAATTGTGTGACTGTTAGTAGATTTTTGGATGTTAGTAGATTATGTCCGTGTTTGACTGTCACTGAAGAATCTGAGGATGTGAGTTTCTGAAACAGAGAAAATAAGGGTACATAATTATCATTTATGCAGACTAAGCGAGTTAGATCTACCTAGATGTAGTTGAACTAACGAAGATCTTTCTCCTTCTCCTCCTCATTTTGTACTACTTTTTTGTTCTTCGATTTATTTAGCCTTGGAAAGTGAAATGATGATTTTAAACTCTGTGTAAAATAACCGAGAGTTAAAAACGTCGACCTCGCACCTTCCGGTCAGTTAGTTTTTACGATACATCACTTCGGGTGTGCAGTAACCTTGCCACAGGATATATCACAACTACCGAACATTATGTCACTGCATATCATGACCTACCATCTCTTGTAACAGAGTTTAATAATGTATATCCCAACCATCTCTGAGAATGCCATAGGCATGAATCCCACCCTTGGTCAAACTTAATTTTCATTATTTCTCTCTCTTTTTTTTGTCAATTGAATGTATATTTATGTGAAGTTTGGTCAAATTGTGGAATAATAATCTCCTGTAACAGTTTTTAATGTACCTATATCCGCCTTCATTTATTACATGCTTTAATAACATCTTTGTTGGGATCAAATCTTATAACTTTCAAGCCACTTTTACCTCAGGCCTCTCACCCTGGAATCTCTCGTGATTAGGTGGCCTCCAGTGTGAGCTGTATGAATTTCCTCGGTTTGGATTTTAAGTAGTGCGACGAACTTCAAATATGAAGTTATTATAATTGAGTAGTGTATGATCCGGATATATCATTTGTGGCAAACATTAATGCTTTATTCTGTTGGTCTCGAATTTCTATTTCTTTGATTGTGCCCATTATTTTATCGCCAAATTTTTCCATTATACAGCGCTGAATTCATCAATCGTATCACTCTATATGTATAATTTCGGACAATGACTGATTCATATAACATCTTTGTTTGGATCAAATCTTATAACTTTCAAGCCACTTTTACCCCTGGCCTCTCACCCTGGAATCTCTCGTGATTAGGTGGCCTCCAGTGTGAGTTGTACGAATTTCCTCGGTTTGGATTTTAAGTAGTGCGACGAACTTCAAATATGAAGTTTTGAGTCCAAGTCATGTTTTATTATAATTTAGTAGTGTATGATCCAGATTCCGGATAGGTACATCATTTGTGACAAATATTCATGCTTTATTCTGTTGGTCTCGAATTTCTATTTCTTTGATTGTGCCCATTATTTTGTCGCCAAATTTTCCATTATACAGCGCTGAATTCATCAATCGTATCACTCTATATGTTATAATTTCGGACAATGACTGATTCTAGGGTACCTAAAATATCATTAAACTAAATTAAACAATATTATAATCATAATAGTAACATGATAATAATATGCTTTTGCTTATAAGTCTACTCCTTTGCTTTCCTTTTGCTTGTGCTTATCACACTATTTTATGAACAAAAATTCAGACCTTACCATAAGCTTACAATGTCTTCGCATTAACTCTAGGTGTTAATACGTAGATATTGTAAGGTCATATTTTATACATGTGATTTATACATGTGTGTTTCTACATGTGTGTTTCATTTGTATTCAACCAGAAGCTATCAAATTGTAATGACTTTCATTTAATAGGAGTGAGTTTGGTGATATAAAAAAAAAATAGAAGGGAATAATTCACATGATGAAAATTAAAAATAAAGAGCTTTCTGAGTAAAAAAAAGTTGAACTAACGAAGATCTTTCTCCTCCTCCTCCTCATTTTGTACTAATTTTTTGTTCTTCGATTTATTTAGCCTTGGAAAGTGAAATGATGTTGGGATGTACATTATTATAACGTCTTTGTTTGGATCAAATCTTATAACTTTCAAGCCACTTTTACCCCTGGCCTCTCACCCTGGAATCTCTCGTGATTAGGTGGGCTCCAGCCTCCAGTGTAAGTTGTATGAATTTCCTCGGTTTGGATTTTAAGTAGTGCGACGAACTTCAAATATGAAGTTTTGTAGTTTGAGTCCAAGTCATATTTTATTATAATTTAGTAGTGTATGATCCGGATACATCATTTGTGACAAACATTCATGCTTTATTCTGTTGGTCTCGAATTTCTATTTCTGTGATTGTGCCCATTGTTTTATGGCCAAATTTTCCATTATACAGCGCTGAATTCATCAATCGTATCACTCTATATGTATAATTTCGGACAATGACTGATTCTAGGGTACCTAAACTATCATTAAACTAAATTAAACAATATTATAATCATAATAGTAATGATAATAATGAGTTTAGTTTTATGTAAAATGACATCAATCAGAAATTCATCATGGTCCTCTGCAAGTACTTTTCAACATAATAATGTAGGCGTTAATACGTAGATATTGTAAGGTCATACTAAGCGTCTTGCATACTGCCTGCTATAAATTTATGTCTCTTTTATTTGTATTCATCCAGAAGCTACCGAATTTTAATGAGTTTAATTTGACAGGAGTGAGTTTTGTGATATAATATTATGGTATAGTAAAATCGTCCATAGCTGGAAATAAAAGTGAAATAAAATGAAATTAATGATGGAACGATTATGGATTGATTGATTGATAATAATCCTTAGGTAAAGTAATGAATAAAAAACAGAAAATAGGTGAAAGAAAAGAGGCCAAATTATGAAAAGAAATAAAGTAGGTACAACTTGCCAGAATCTTTGTGTAAACAAGAAAATCAATGTCAAAAATAGATATCTATGTATTTACAGGAATACAAACTATAACAACTCGTAACATCATATAGAGAATCTGTGCGGAATTTGAATAAGGTCATTAATTTCTACAATGTACAATGTACATGGTACTTACCGGAAAATTAATATGGAGAAAATTACGGAAATTTCAAAGCAGAAAATACATTGGGTTTTTAGACTAGGAAATACAGTGCAATAGTCCTAAACTAAAATGGACGCAGCACACAAGGGATCAGGAAGAGACCGCCTTAGGTTAGGGAATGAGAATGACTCCCAGAAATGATCACTTTCTATGATCTTTTCCTCTGATAAGATAGGTTGTCCTTTAAAAGATAGAAAAAAAAACAATGGATTTTGGAGTTGAAACAATCGAGGTTCTACTGTAATAGTAATGATAATGATCATTTAATGACCGATGATATAATTTCATGTTGAGATCACGAGACTCATAGTTCTCTGAATACCGGTATATTAGTACCACATGTCTGTAGTTGGAAGTAATACTATTGGGAAATTGACTATAATTTCTACATTTGAGTCAGTGGTGTGGTTTGCATAGGGAAGCGGTGCTTCACAGCGGTATTGAAACCACTAGCAGATCGGTCTTCTTCTTTTCCTTCGCCTATTCCTGTGTACAGACGGGGTCGGTGTTTTTCGTCAGCCTCTCAATCAGCCCTAATTAGGGTGATTGCAATGATCACTTTCTATGATCTTTTCCTCTGATAAGATAGGTTGTCCTTTAAAAGATAGAAAAAAAAACAATGGATTTTGGAGTTGAAATAATCGAGGTTCTACTGTAATAGTAATAGTAATGATCATTTAATGACCGATGATATAATTTCATGTTGAAATCACGAGACTCATAGTTCTCTGAATACCGGTATATTAGTACCACATGTCTGTAGTTGGAAGTAATACTATTGGGAAATTGACTATAATTTCTACATTTGAGTCAGTGGTGTGGTTTGCATAGGGAAGCGGTGCTTCACAGCGGTATGGAAACCACCAGCAGATCGGTCTTCTTCTTTTCCTTCGCCTATTCCTGTGTACAGACGGGGTCGGCGTTTTTCGTCAGCCTCTCAATCAGCCCCAATTAGGGCGTTTGTTTTGGTCTGACATTTGATTTTGGCTACAAATTTTACGAGTGGATGCCCTTCGCACTCAACCTTGGCTATTTCTTTAGCAAGGGAAATTCAGGCTGGTACCTACTTCCTGTTTAAAGTCTCCCAGTCAGACTAAGCTGGCCGAGTCCCTGTTTAAAGTCCCCCAGCCAGACAATACGGCATTCTGTTTAATATGGGTTTATAGCTTCCCCTTTTGAAAACCTCACGACACACCACTGCAAACGAGTCATAATAGAAATTACAAAATTATACATATGACTCTTTGACCCTGAAAGTCCACATGGTTTTCAAACGATGCGAGTTTCAAGTTTTGCATCACGCCATGCCATGAGGCGAATACTACAAACTACTTAAATACTACATGAGTAGTTCATGTTAGTGATGAAATAAACAGGTGGCAAGTCCTAGAGAACACTACAGATGATGCTTTAATACTACAGATTAGCCATGAGGCGAATACTACAAACTACTTAAATACTACATGAGTAGTTCATGTTAGTGATGAAATAAACAGGTGGCAAGTCCTAGAGAACGCTACAGATGATGCTTTAATACACCCCAAAATGTGTGTCATGCGCAGAAACCAAAACTCGTCGAGCATCGTCACGATCCCCATAAAAAATGCGTTGCGAAATCTGTCTATCGTAACTCCGATCCCCGTGTTCAAATCCCCATAATGTGTGTCATGCGCAGAAACCAAAACTCGTCGAGCATCGTCACGATCCCCAAAAAAAATGCGTTGCGAAATCTGTCTATTGAATATTTATTTATTGTGTTTCAGTATACAATATTGTATGTGCACAAATACATATAAAAAAAAGATACAGAAAAACAATACATAATTATGGTAAATACTGATGAATTTAAATTATGGTCAAACTTTCTTGACTTGGCGGGGCGGAGCGCTACCGCGCTCCTTAATAAATAGTTAATCAGCGGCTGCGATATCACGTCGAAATATCGAGAATTTTGCTAGGGACCTGATGATTAGTTCGAATTATGGAAAGGTATGAATTATTGAAGGTTTGAAAAATCGAGAGTAGACTGTAGTTCTTAAAGGATCACTGAAGTTGAGCAATGTTGAGCGTGGTTAGTATCCGGACGGGTGACCTTATGAGTGATCGCGTGATGTTGGTTTTTCCCGGCCTTATTCAGGCTGGGTGAGGTTAATGGGAGGAGTCGGGTAGCTTGTCGTCGAATGGAGGGTATACCCCGTCACTAAAAACTTTCGCAGTTTTACTGCGACTTTTTTTTCTAGTCCTCAAAACACATAAAAGTAACGTGTTTCAAATCACTCAGCCCTGTAAAAGTGGATCAAAAATTAGTTACAAGACTTGACCCAAAGACATCTCGCGGTAATAAAGAATAATCGAATTTGTTCCAGGTTTACTAGCAGTTCCCAGCTTCAGTACACTCCAATCGCTTCGTAAATCCATCATAGATCATGGAAACACATGTCCTCTCACTCAAAAACACCTGGTAAGTCTGTTGTACATTTTACTAATGGGAAAACTAGCCCGAGCTTATGAGAAAATAATCTTTTTTTAGAAATCCTGGAATGCGACTCCATGATTTGAATCTAATATTTTTTTTTTCCTGGAATCTCTGCATCATTTCAAGACAGGTATGTCTCATAGAGTGACAGGAGGGTGAGGTACTTACATATTTTTCTTTCTATTTCTATCTAGAATAATGCTTGTTGAAGATAGATTAGGTAGGTACTAAAAAAAAAAAAAAAACACTTTAAAATGGTCAATTTAAGGGTGGGTTTCATCAACCTTTTTAGCCCCAACAGCCTGTTAGTCCAACAACCTTGTAAGCCTATACGAATCAAATGGAAACTAACAGGCTAGCTGTTAGCTTAACAGACCTTCTAAAGGCTGGAAAAAAGATGGTGAAATCCAACCAAACAGCAATGTATTCGTACGTTGCAGCAATGTAGTTGCAGCAATGTATTCGTACAACAAGATAGATAATAGGCCTGATATTATAGATAATAGGCCTGATATTATATAGGAAACTTAACATAGGTAGGTATTTTATATAGGTATCATTGTCTGTAATTGCTTATTGTATAATCTTATTATCAATAAAGTGTCGACAATTAATTAAAAAAAAAAAAAAAAAAAAAAAAAAAAAAAAAAAAAAAAAAAGGGGAGGAGAATTTAATTTTTAACGAAAAAA